>NC_057807.1:559606304-559718155 GCF_018294505.1 Triticum aestivum
GCCCTCCACCCTTGTGGCCCCTTTGGGAGCTTCTTGACTTGCACTCCAAGTCCTCTGGATCACGTTCATTCCAAAAATCACCCTCCCGAAGGTTTCATTCCGTTTGGACTCCGTTTGATATTCCTTTTCTTCGATATACTGAAATAGGCAAAAAAACAGCGATACGGGCTGGGCCTCCGGTTAGTAGGTTAGTCCCAAAAATGATACTCCCTCCGTTCCTTGATATAAGGTGTATAGTTTTTTGAGAAAAAAAACTAAAATATAAGGTGTATTGCATTGCACCACTCGTTTGGACAATTCTTTTAGGGATTTGATTACATTTCCTTATATCAAGCAAGCTCCTCTATTTTCTCATGTCAATTAGTCAGGTGAAATCTCGCCCAAAACTTGTGAATTTTTTCCTCCACATGTGTTCTTTAATTTTTGTGCCAAAAACTATACACCCTACATTTAGAAACGGAGGAAGTATAAAAGTGTAAAGTAAAGCCCATAAACATCCAAAACAGGTAATATAATAGCATGGAACAATAAAAAATTATAGATACATTGGAGACGTATCAGTCACCTCGGGAATCCGCAAGTTGAGTGCCATAACATATATGAAGTGAATCAAACTAATACCCCATTGTCACCACGGGTATTCATATGCAAGACATATATCATGTGCTCTCAGATCTGAACATTCAATCCGACAAGACAAAACTTCAAAGGGTAAAGACTCAATTCATCACAACAAGTGTAGAGAGGGGAGAAACATCATATGATCCATCTATGTTAACAAAGCCCATGATACATGATGACCCACAAGTATAGGGTATCTATCGTAGTCCTTTCGATAAGTAAGAGTGTCGAACCCAATGAGGAGCAGAAGGAAATGACAAGCAGTTTTCAGTAGGAACAATTGTATTGGTGCCCCTTGTTGGGTCATGCTCAACTGATTTGCCCATAGTTTTTCAACAATTGCGGTTTTGCCCAGCTCACTTCACTCGCCTTGTGTTTTTGCCCTTCCGGGGCGGTTCTGACCAATGAGCAGTCGCCATGTGGCGAACCATGATTGGTCGGAACCGCCCCGGAAGGGCAAAAACACAAGGCGAGTGAAGTGAGCAGGGCAAAACTGCAATTTTTGGAAAACTAGGGGCAAATCAGTCGAGCGTGACCCAACTAGGGGCACGAATGCAAAACTCCCTTTTCAGCAAGGTATTCTCTGCAAGCACTGAAATTATCGGTAACAGATAGTTTTGTGATAAAGTAATTTGTAATGAGTGACAAGTAACACAAGTAGCAAGGTCCAGCAAGGTGGCCCAATCCTTTTTGTAGCAAAGGACAAGCCTGGACGAACTCTTATATAAAGCAAAGCGCTCCGAGGACACATGGGAATTACTGTCAAGCTAGTTTTCATCATGCTCATATGATTCACGTTCGTTACTTTTATAATTTGATATGTGGGTGGACCGGTGCTTGGGTACTGCCCTTCCTTGGACAAGCATCCCACTTATGATTAACCCTTCTCGCGAGCATCCACAACTACGAAAGAATAATTAAGATAAACCTAAACATAGCAAGTAAACATATGGATCCAAATCAGCCCCTTATGAAGCAACGCATAAACTAGGGCTTAAGCTTCTGTCACTCTAGCAACCCATCATCTACATATTACTTACCAATGCCTTCCCCTAGGCCCGAATCATGGTGAAGTTTCATGTAGTCGACATTCACATAACACAACTAGAGGAAAGACAACATACATCTCATTAGAATATCGAACGAATACCAAATTCACACGATTACTTATAACAAGACTTCTCCCATGTCCTCAGGAACAAATGTAACTACTCATAAATCATATTCATGTTCATAATCAGAGGGGTATTAATAGTCATTAAGGGTCTGAACACATGATATTCCACCGAATAAACCAACTAGCATCAACTACAAGGAGTAATCAACACTACTAGTAACCCACAAGTACCAATTTGAGGTTTTGGAACAAAGATCGGATACAAGAGATGAACTAGGATTTGAGAGGAGATGGTGCTGGTGAAGATGTTGATGGAGATTGACCCCCTCTCGATGAGATGATCAATGGTAATGACGATGGCGGTGATTTCCCCCTCCGGGTGGGATGTTTCCCCGGTAGAACAGCTTCGTCGGAGCCCTAGATTGGTCATGCCCAGGTTCCGCCTCGAGACGGTGGCGCTTCATCCCGAAAGCTTCCTTACGATTTTTTCCAGGGCAAAAGACACCATATAGCAGAAGATGGATGTCAGGGGCCTGCCAGGTGGCCCATGAGGCAGGGGCGCGCCCTGGGGGGTAGGGCGCACCCTCCACCCTCATGGCTGGTGGGTGGCCCCCCTCTGGTGCTTTCTTTGCCCAATATGTTTAATGTATTCCAAAACCAACTTTCATGGAGTTTCAAGACTTTTGGAGTTGTGCAGAATAGGTCTCTAATATTTGCTCCTTTTCTAGCCTAGAATTCCAGCTCGCGGCATTCTCCCTCTTCATGTAAACCTTGCAAAATAAGAGAGAAAAGGCGTAAGTATTGTGACATAATGTGTAATAACAACCCATAATGCAATAAATATTGATATAAAAGCATGATGCAAAATAGACGTATCAACTCCCCCAACCTTAGACCTCGCTTGTCCTCAAGTGAGCCGATATAGAAAAATATGTCCACATGTTTAGAGATAGAGGTGTCGATAAAATAAAATATGGACATGAGGGCATCATGATCATCTTCAGAACAACAACATATATTGTCATATGATTTCTTATGCTTAAGTAACAATCTATTGACAATGTGAAGTATGAATCAGAAACTTCATTGAAAACTAACAAACTATGATCTCAGTCATTGAAGCAATTGCAATTTATCATAACATCAGAAAGAGTCAATATAAGAGCTTTTCAGCAAGTCCACATACTCAACTATCATTTAGTCTTTCACAATTGCTAACACTCACGCAATACTTATGGGTACGAAGTTTCAATCAGAAACAAAGAAAGATAGGGGCTTATAGTATCGCCTCCCAACATTTTACCTCAAGGGTAATTTCAACAATAATAATTTATGAAAACCTACATCCAAGTGGATATATATATCAGCATCTTTCCAACACACAGTGCTTGCCAAAGGATAAAGTGTAAAAAGGAAAGGTGAAGATCACCATGACTCTTCTATGAGGGTAGAAGGTAAAAATAAAAGATAGGCCCTTCACAAAGGGAAGCAGAGGTTGTCATGCACTTTTATGGTTGGATGCACAAAATCTTAATGCAAAAGAACGTCACTTTATATTGCCAATTATGATAGGGAACTTTATTATGCAGTCCGTCTCTTTTATTTCTTCCATATCACAAGCTCGTATAAAGCTTATTTTCTTCACACTAATAGATCATACATATTTAGAGAGCAATTTTTATTGCTTGCACCGATGACAACTTACTTGAAGGATCTTACTCAATCCATAGGTAGGTATGGTGGACTCTCATGGAAAAACTGGGTTTAGGGATGTTTGGAAGCCCAAGTAGTATCTCTACTTTGTTCAAAGAATTTGGCTAGCATGAGGGGGGAAGGCAAGCTCAACATGTTGGATGATCCATGATAATATAACTTATTCAGATATAAGAAAACATAACCCATTATGTTGTCTTCCTTGTCCAACATCAAGTTTTTAGCATGTCATATTTTAATGAGTGCTCACAATCATAAAAGATGTCCAAGATAGTATATTTATATGTGAAAACCTCTCTTTGTTTATTACTTCCTATTAATTGCAATGATGACCAAAACTATGTTTGTCAACTCTCAACAACTTTTATTCATCAGACTTTTTATATGTGAAGTCATTACTCTCCAGATCAATATGATCTTTTTATTTCTTTTTATTCTTTCTTTAATTCCCTCAAGATCATAGCAAGATAGCAAAAGCCCTCAACTCAAAACTACTCTTTATTATATATAACTCACGGACTCGATTACATAGATAGGGATCAAAACAAAACTCAAAGCTAGATCACACTAAAACTTTATTCTACTAGATCAAGATATAACCAAAAGGATTGAACTAAGAAAAACGATAAAGATAGAAGTGTGATGGTCATACGATACCGGGGCACCTCCCCCAAGCTTGGCAATTGCCGAGGAGAGTGCCCATACCCATGTATTTATGTCCCTTTCTTCGGAGGTGGTGATGTGATATTCTTGGCGATGATGTCCTTCAGGATATGATTCTTGTCCTTGAGCTTATTAACTTGCTGCTTGAGATGCATTATTTCCTTACGGAGTTTACCCCTGACGATTAGAGCTCCATTCACCCATGGATGCTTCATAGCTGCGGGAGAAAAGGCAACACTCTTTTTCATATTTTCATAAGAAAGAAATCTAGCATTGGGAGGGATGACCGAATTTGTAATTGCTGAGCTCTGAAGTTCCTCCATCCTGAATCTTGCTTGGATATGAGAGATAACTTCTTGATCCTCCTCCATGGCATCTACCCTTTTCAAGTCGGCCTCCATCTCTTCCTCCGTTGATGGACCAAAGTGGTCAGCATCGCTGTTTGCTCTTGGCCCCGATGTCGGATGAGATACCCGACTCTCTCCGACTGACTCTTGAGAAGACATCTTGCTCTAAATCTGCTACAGAAACAAAAACAGAGGTTTTCATCGTGGTACGGTGGTCAAAACCTTCGGGAGATTATATAATGAATTTTTACCGACAAAATAAGTATTGTGCAAGAAAACGGAGTCCAGAGGGCACATGAGGTGGCCACGAGGCAGGGGGCGCGCCCAGGGGGTAGGGCGCGCCCTCCACCCTCGTGGATCCTCATGTCTCTTTCGGATTACTTTTAGTTTTCCTAATTTGATAAATATTCCAAAACAAAGAGAAATTTCTATTTGAACAATTTTGGAGTCGGTTTACTTACTGTCGGTGTCAAAACCGGCGGATCTCGGGTAGGGGGTCCCGATCTGTGCGTCTTAGGCTGATGGTAACAGGAAGCAAGGGACACAATGTTTACCCAGGTTCAGGCCCTCTCGATGGAGGTAAAACCCTACTTCCTGTTTGATTAATATTGAATATATGAGTAATACAAGAGTAGATCTACCACGATATCGTAGAGGCTAAACCCTAAGAGCTAGCCTATGATGGTATGATTGTAATTGTGATCGGTCTTCTAAGGACCATCCTCTCTAGTTTATATAGACACCGGAGAGGGCTAGGGTTTACATGGATTCGGTTACAAGGGAGGAAATATAATATCCGGATCGCCAAGCTTGTCTTCCACGCAAAGGAGAGTCCCATCCGGACACGGGCTGAAGTCTTGAGTCTTGTATCTTCACGCTTCAATAGTCTGGACGATGTATACAGTATGGCTGTCCGGATACCCCCTTATCCAGGACTCCCTCAGTAGCCCCTGAACCAGGCTTCAATGAAGACGAGTCCGGCGCGCAGTCTTGTCTTCGGCATTGCAAGGCGGGTTCCTTCTCCAAATACTCCAATGTATCCATCACGACGAACAGTGTCTGGCATCTCATCAATGTTTGTACTCCTCGGCTTCAGTGCTTCAATAATGACCATTTCCATGTGTCGAGCGAATGCAAGGAGTCTAGGCATTTTTGCATTTGCCACCCTTGGTCCTTCGGGCTAACCATCTATTTGAAGAGACGGGGATTCCCAGATCCAAACCTCACTCTCCCTCCTCGAGCAAGCATCTAACAGAGTGTCCGGAAAAAACCATTCCAACATGGCCGGTCGTCGCAGCTCTTCTGCTTGCTCCCCTTGCCCCAAACTGGGGGACTGGGGAGAGTGTTCAGTTTCCCATAGCCATTTTATAAAATTACAAACCCAAGGGCTCCTCCCGCCGGCGTTCATGGTCCCTGTCCGAGCCGGGGTGGCCACCTATAACGGTGGAGAACAAGCAGAGAGATCTCCCAATCCATCTCCAGAGGAGCGAATATGCCTTATTCCGCATCTGCTAAGGGGCGTCGGGTTCCCTATTCACCCATTCCTTCGCGGGCTCCTGGAGTTCTACGGCCTCCAGTTGCACAACTTTACCCCAGCCTCTGTACTACATATAGTAGGGTATGTCGCCCTTTGTGAGCTATTTCTAGGTTGCGAGGCTCATCTCGGATTGTGGAAGAAGTTGTTCTGCCTTGTCCCCCACAACCAGGGAGAATCCCTATGTCAAGTGGGCGGGGACGAAGTATGGCGTATCGCTGAGACCGGATACCTATCCGGCACTCCCAAGAAGGCACCAGATAACTGGGCTTTAGAGTGGTTTTATATTGACGACGCTCCCCATCCGGATCCAGTCCGGACAGGACTCCCCAAGTTCAATAACACCCCGCCAAGGGCACATCTAAGCTGGCGCCCCCGAGGCCCCCAAGAAGAGGATTCCAGGGAAATACATTTCCTGATGAGGAGGATAAAGTTACTGGCCAAATCCGGACTGACGATAGTTGAGGTCATGGCAATATGCATAATGCAGGGAGTGCAACCGCTTCAATATTGTGGAAATCCCATGTGGCATTACAACGGGACAGACGATGCCACCCGCTACGGCCGTAAGGGTCCAGACTCTGCCACTGCGCTGGCAAGGATATTGTCCGATCTATACAAAGGAGAAGAGGAAGACTTCCTTCATATCAAACCGCGAGACGGATTCTCCATGTACAATCCCCCAAACTGGGTAAGTCGTCATTTATGTTCTCGCTTCACTTATCGTGACATTTTTTGCTAAGTTTACCTGCCTCGATATTTCCAAGCAGGAACTGAGGAGGGCCGTAGAAGGAATCTCCAGCCCTTCCCCGCAGCCAGAGGACCCTGAAAGGGTCCTGGACCCAGGACTCGAAGAGGACCCAGATGCGGCCATGGATCTTGTCGAGGGGATATTTTATCGGACGAGCCGTGAAGGCGCCTCAGTGGCTATCACCGCTGACTATCCCGGACTGCTACCTTCGTCGCGTGTAAGCCAAGCCGAAAACTCGATCCTCTGAAGAGGATTATTTCCTGATGTCACACTTTATCCCTGATGCGTCGTGTTTTTGCAGAAATGACGCTCGGAGCACAGGGCCGAGCCCCTAGGGACCCGTCAGCCATAGGCGTCCAGATTGGGTAGGCTCAAGAGGAAGGCGGTTAGGGCCGACATGCCTCTACAGAGGTAAGGAAACAACCTGTCATGTAGTTATTGCTACTTGAAGTGTAACAACGCCCTTTACATCCTAGCAGGAAGAGGGGTATCCGGACTATATCTGGGGATCCTACCAACCACGCCTCCACTAGTCGGGCTCCAGAACCAACTTCGAGAGAGGAGGCGGACGTAGGGCCAATGCCGCATAGTCCTCCGATAGAGGATGCGGATATGCTTTCGGCCACAAACTCCGAAGTGGAGAGCGTCATGAATCACCGGCGCCAGAGGGCCGTGCTTCGGAACAACATCTTTTCTGAAGAGGCCTTTAATGCCTTCAATTCGGCAGATGCATACATCCGGGCTGCTTAAGGCGGGCTTTCCCAAGCGACGAACCAGTATACCAAAGATATATTGGTAAGAAATTGTGATAAATATGTATAGTAGTAGCCCCTAAGACTTGAAACGGTTGGAACAACAGTTTTAAGTATCAATCTATGCGCAGGTTCTTGTAGATAAGAATGAGCAATTGTCTCGGGAGCTGGAAGAGTGCAAAACTCAACTAAGGGCCACAGTTGCCAAGCTAGAGGAATCCCAGAAGGCCTCATACGGTAACATTTATCTCTATTGTACGAAAATGTATCAGTTAGCAACTGGCTGTTTGTGACAAACATAAAATTCTGTAGATAACCCCGGAGTGAATCCGGAGGGCGAGAGAGATGACGAGTCGCATCACCAGAGGCAACTAAAGGCTGGCAAGCGCATTCTCACGCAAGTGCGGTAGGAGAAGAACAATCTTCAAGATGCCAATGTCTGGCTGGATGTAGAGTTAAAAGATGTCCGCGCCCAGCTGGCGGACTCCGTTAAGGAGAATAAAAGGCTTCGACGCAGCATTTATGGTGTGTGCCTAGACGAACTGCATAATAGTTCGGCGAGGAAGTGTATTGAAAGAATTTTTCTTGTAGGAATGTTAACGGGTCGCCCGAGGAGGAGATGCCCTCATCTACAGGTGATGTACTGCAAGAACTTTCACAGTTGCACGAGCGAGCTCAGCGGGTGATGCACGTCGTTGCTAAGGCCTTGTGGCCATCAAACTCCCTGCCAAATGGCATAGGGGAGCTTCTGGACCTGCTTCAAGGAGCCCGGCGGCGCTTCCAGCTGTGGAAGATATCAACATGCCGGCAAGGTGCAAGAGAAGCTTGGGCAATGGTGAAGACGCGCTACACCAAGCTGGACCCAAACCATATGGCCGAAGTAGGACTGGCGGGGCCCGATGGGCAAGAAATTCCCGTAAGTCTGGTATATGACCAGGTAGCGTTAGCCGCTAAGTATTCTCAACAGGATTGTAAACTAGATAGCCTGTTGGATGGCATAGAGGAGGAGTATAGTCAGTCCAAGTGACTGTGTAATTTAAGGGCATAAGTAGCCCCTAGTCGGATTAAAATCATTTGTCATGGCGGACCTTTTCGCTTTAGCCCCCGGATCCTATAGTCCGGGATGTGTCCGAATACCCGCTCAGTTATACAAAACCGGGGTACGTGTGGAGACCAGGCGTAGGGGTCATAAGTGCTTGAACAGACAAGTACCCAACTAGTTATGTTATATTACATGGATAGTAAGAAACATCTTCCAGGGAGAATAGTTCCGTTAGGGGTTCCTTTCCCTGGGGGTGCATGCGGCAAAGCACATGCCCGGGCTGCGGACAAAGGCGCAGGATACAAAACTTCTGGGGATTTATGTTATGATAAACGAAAACATCTTTTGTTCACCGACCGAATATTCTCTTAAGGAAACTAGCTTTCGGCTTCACCTAGTCTGAGGTACACATCCGGCTCAACCGGCAGTAACAATCGTAGAGGTGCTCCCCTTATGCCCTAGCCGAATTAACAGGAACGTAGGGCATAAACACAGGAGCCAGGCAACCCAGCTTGGCCACGTCTTAAGTCATATCGATGCATATAATGGTGAAGAAAAGGCACACATAAAAAGAAACTCATGTGTGATGGGCAAAAAGCCATCAGAGTGATTTATATTTAGCTTCCATATAGGAAGCCCCCAGGTATTGTTTACACACATAGTGCGGCCGGAACAATCCGGGAGTCCATACTGTATGAAATACTTTGTGTGAAGAGAAAAAGATCGAGAAAGGAAGAGGGAGGGAGCATAAATAAAAAGGAGGAGGTGAAGAGACAAACACTGAGTTCGGCGCTAGGCGTAGAATCTCCGGAGTCTGGCCGCGTTCCATGGGTTCGGCTCGAGTCTATTATCGGATGCAGTACGTAAGCGGTACGCTCCTCCGGTGAGAACTTGGTCAATCACGAAGGGGCCTTTCCACTTGGGTTTGAGCTTGTCCTTCTTCTTCTCCGGTAAGCGTAGAATGAGTTCGCCAATATTATAAGTTTTGGCTTGTACTTCTCTGCTTTGGTATCGTCGAGCCTGTTGCTGATAGAGTGCGGAACGGGCCTTAGCGACATCGCGCTCCTCCTCCAGGGCATCCAAGTTATCCTGCCGATCTAACTCGGCCTCCTTTTCTTCGTACATGCGTACGCGTGGCGAATCATGTATTATGTCGCAAGGTAATACTGCTTCCGCACCGTACACCATGAAAAATGGTGTATATCTGGTGGTGCAATTCGGCGTGGTCCATAGCCCCCAGAGTACGGAGTCGAGCTCCTCGACCCAATGAGTATCCGACTCTGTCAAGGATCACACTAGTCTGGGCTTAATGCCACTCCTGATGAGACTGTTTGCCCGTTTGACCTGGCCATTTGTTTGAGGATGGTAGACAGAAGCATAGTCGAGCTTAATGCCCATTTTGCCGCACCAAGATTTCACCTCATTGGCCGTGAAATTTGAGCCATTATCGGTGATGATGCTGTGGGGGACACCATATCGGTGTACGACCCCGGATATAAAGTCGATTACTGGTCCGGATTCGGCCATTTTCACTGGTTTGGCTTCTATCCATTTGGTGAACTTATCTACCATGACCAATAGGTATTTTTTCTTGTGGCTTCCACCTTTAAGGGGTCCAAACATATCCAGCCCCCCAGACCGCAAAGGGCCAAGTTATGGGGATTGTTTGGAGAGCGGTAGGGGGCATATGACTCTGATTGGCAAAGGGCTGGCAACCGACGTAATGTCGGACAAGGTCCTGTGCGTCTGCTCGGGCCGTCGGCTAATAGAAACCTATATGAAACGCCTTGCTGACAAGTGCTTGAGCCGCGGCGTGGTGCCCGCCCAATCTGACATGGATTTCAGCCAAGAGCTGCCGCCCTTCCTCTTCGGAGATGCACCTTTGGAGCACTCCGGTCGCACTTTTCTTGTAGAGTTCCCCTTCATGGACTTTGTAAGCTTTATAATGCCGGACGATGCAACGTGCTTCATTTTGGTCTTCAGGGAGCTCCTGCCTATTTAGGTAGGCCAAGAAGGGTTCAGTCCATGGGGCGATGACGGCCATTATTTCGTGGGCTAACGTTGTTATTTCAGTGATAGAGCCTCCGATTATGTCTGTTAGTTCGGAATCTGGGGGTGTATTCGGATTCGTGCTGGTGTTGCCGGACTCCCCTTCCCATACCACAGATGGCTTGAACAACCTTTCCAGGAATATGTTAGGTGGGACAGGGTCACGTTTAGCGCCGATGCGAGCAAGTACATCTGCCGCTTGATTGTTTTCTCGAGCCACATGGTGGAATTCGAGCCCCTCGAACCGAGCTGACATTTTAAGGACGACATTACGGTAGGCCGCCATTTTCGGATCCTTGGCATCAAAATCTCCGTTTATTTGGGATATTGCAAGGTTTAAATCCCCGCGTACCTCTAGGCGTTGAATGCCCATAGAGACTGCCATCCGAAGATCGTGCAACAGAGCCTCATATTTGGATGCATTGTTGGAGTCTGTGTATAATATCTGGAGGATGTATAGGACCGTGTCTCCGGTGAGAGACGTCAGGACTACACCTGCTCCCAATCCGGCCAGCATTTTAGAGCCGTCGAAGTGCATGATCCAGTTGGAGTATGCGCCGTACTCCTTAGGGAGTTCGGCTTCCGTCCATTCGGCGACAAAGTCAGCTAATACTTGCGACTTGATAGCCCATCGAGGTTTGTATATTATGTCGAACGGAAGGAGCTCAATGGCCCATTTAGCGATCCGGCCCGTGGCATCGCCGTTATTTATTATATCGTTTAGTGGAACTTCAGAGGCCACCGTAATCGAACACTCTTGAAAGTAGTGTCGTAGCTTTCGGGATGCCATGAAGACCGCGTATGCTATTTTTTGATAGTGTGGGTATCGGGATTTGCATGGGGTGAGGACCATGGATACATAGTAAACCGGCTTCTGTAGCGGGTATTTGTATCCGTCAACCTCTAGTTCGACGACGAGTACTGCGCTTACAACTTGATGTGTTGCAGCTATGTACAACAGCATGGGTTCGCCGATATTTGGCGCTGTTAGGACTGGATTATTGGCCAATAAGGTCTTTATTTCATTGAGTCTAGCCGCGGCTGCATCCGTCCACACGAAGTGTTCGGTGCGCCGAAGAAGGCGGTAAAGCGGTAATGCCTTTTCTCCTAATCTGGAGATAAAGCGGCTCAAAGCAGCCACGCATCCAGCTAGTTTCTGGATGTGTTTGAGGTCTGTTGGTATAGCCAACTGCGACAAAGCTCGGATTTTTGCCGGATTAGCTTCAATTCCTCTATTGGAAACGATGAAGCCCAGCAGTTTTCCAGAGGGGACGCCGAAAATGCATTTCTCCGGATTCAGCGTGATGTCGTATGTTCATAGGTTGTCGAACATAAGCCTCAAGTCATCTATTAGGGTTTCAACGTGTCTTGTTTTTATGACTACGTCGTCCACGTATGCCTCCACTATTTTGCCGATTTGCTTTTCCAGACATGTTTGAATCATGCGTTGGTAGGTTGCTCCGGCATTCTTGAGCCCGAAAAGCATAGTCTTGAAGCAGAAGGGGCCATATGGTCTTATGAAAGCTGTAGCAGCTTGGTTGTACTCTGACATCTTTATTTGATGGTATCTAGAGTATGCTTCAAGGAAACACAGCGAGTCGTGTCCTGCTATGGCATCGATGAAGGGGAAAGGGGAAAGGGATCCTTGGGGCAAGCCTTGTTAAGGTCTTTGAAGTCGACGCACAGGCGCCAGGATTTGTCCTTCTTTCTTACCATTACCAAGTTCGCCAGCCAATCCGGATGTTTGATGTCTCTGATGAATCCGGCCTCAAGTAGCTTGGCTAGATCCTCCCCCATGGCTTGTCGTTTGGGCTCTAAGAATCGCCTTAGGGTCTGTTTGACGGGTTTGTATCCCTTTAGTATGTTAAGGCTGTGTTCGGCCAGTTCGCGCGGGATGCCCGGCATGTCCAATGCGTGCCAGGAAAAAATGTCCCAATTCTCGCGTAAGAAGTCTCGCAGTGCGATGTCCATAGTGGGGCCTAACTATGTCCCGATGGAGGCTGTCTTCGTGGGGTCCGTAGGGTGGACTTGGAATTTGACTATCTCATCTGCGGGTTTAAACGAGGTGGACTTGGGTCATTTGTCGAGTATCACGTCGTCCCTGTCCATGGTGGCGCGCAGTGTTGTTAATTCTTCCGCTGCCAGGGCTTCGGATAGTGCTTCCAGGGCTAGTGCTGCGGTTTTGTTTTCGGTGCGGAGTGCGACGTCCGGATCACTAGCTAGAGTGATGATTCCATTGGGTCCGGGCATTTTAAGCTTCATGTACCAGTAATGGGGTATAGCTTGAAAGCTTACAAATGCGTCCCGCCCTAGAAGGGCGTGGTATCCGCTGCCGAAAGGGGCCACTTGGAATACAATTTCTTTGAACCTGTAATTCTCTGGGGTGCCGAATACCACATCTAGTGTGATTTCCCCGCGCACCGTGCCTCCCGACTAGGGATAATTCCCCTGAAGATTGTGCCGCTTTGCTCAATGCGGCCTTTATCAATTTCCATCTTCTTGAGTGTTTCTTCGTAGATCAGGTTTAATCTGCTTCCGCCGTCCATGAGCAGTTTAGTGAGCCGAAAGCTGTCCACAATTGGACTAAGGACCAAAGCGGCTGGTGCCCGGGCGGTCTGGAATTGGGGCCCGTCACTGGCATTGAAAGTTATAGCAGTGTCGTTCCACGGATTTACTTTTGCCACATGGCAGATTTCAGCGGAGCTTCGATGGGCTCGCTTGCGCCTATTGTTTGAGGCGAAAGTCTCGAAGACTGTTAGTACCGTATTGTGTTCCTTGGCGGGATGCTGTTCGACTTTATGGATCTCGAGGAGGTCCTCACCACTCTTAGCTACCTGCCGGAGTATCCAACATGCCCTAAGGCTATGGGTTGGTGTTGCATCCGGCGTACTATGAAGCTTGCATGGCCCATTGAGCCATCCTTCCAATACGGTTCCACGCCCTGGGGCAGGTTTTGGTTTCTTGGGAATTGAATTGGCTAACTTACGAGAGTTCGGCTGTTTAGTTCGGACCAAGGTTCTGGTGAGGGCCGTACTATCCCAAAATTCTGTTTGGGTTGTCCAGGCGCTTTCCATCGCATAGTACTTCTATACTATGGTCGCTAAGTCCGCAAAGTGTGCTATGCCACGGCGGATTATAGCATTAAGGAGTCCTTTGTTTGTGCAGTTTTTGCAGAAAAGTGAGACTACGTCCTCCTCGTGGCAGTCCTCGACCTTGTTAAGCGCAAGGAGGAACCTGGCCCAGTAATGCTGTACCGTCTCCAGGGAATCTTGCCTGATGTGGGAGAGACGGTTTAAGTCCAAGCGAGTGTCGTTGGCTGAATCCGGATTTTGATCCAATCTGACACCCGGGGGCGCGGAAGGTTCCGAGCCCGAGAGTTCGAGGTCCGGAGTGTCATCCGACCTCTTCGGCCCGATGCCCGACTCTAAGTCTGGGACTTGGGTCATGTCTTCCCTAGGGTAGGTGTTCGGCTTACTGAGTTCGGTGATCCGGACATACTTCATCCTCAAAGTTGGGGGGCGACCCGTATGTGGTTCCTCCACTACCGCTATCTCATGGGTGGCCGGCGGGGATTTAATGCCCCTCTGGTCGGGTTTAAGCCCAATTCGGTGATGGTCCGTAGCGACTCCCAAAGCGGCGATGCGATCCAGGAGCTCATTAAGAGAGGAGAGCTCTATCGGATCCATCTGTTCGGCAAGCTCCGCATTGATGCGAAGGTCCTGCGTGATGACCCGAGAGGTCACCGTTGACGCGACAGCCAATGGGGCGGCCATAATGAAGCCGCCAAGTCGAAGGATCTGGCCTACAACCAGCGTTCCTCTAGAGATGATGTCGTCCTTGACAATGAGACAAGCCATCAAGCCTTGCAGCAACGACACAGAGGAACTCTCAATGAAAGCACCAATGTCGGTGTCAAAACCAGCGGATCTCGGGTAGGGGGTCCCGATCTGTGCGTCTTAGGCTCATGGTAACAGGAAGCAAGGGACACAATGTTTACCCAGGTTCGGGCCCTCTCGATGGAGGTAAAACCCTACTTCCCATTTGATTAATATTGAAGATATGAGTAATACAAGAGTAGATCTACCACGAGATCGTAGAGGCTAAACCCTAAGAGCTAGCCTATGATGGTATGATTGTAATTGTGATCAGTCTTCTAAGGACCATCCCCTCCGGTTTATATAGACACCGGAGAGGTCTAGGGTTTACATGGAGTCGGTTACAAGGGAGGAAATATAATATCCGGATCGCCAAGCTTGTCTTCCACGCAAAGGAGAGTCCCATCCGGACACGGGCCGAAGTCTTGAGTCTTGTATCTTCACGCTTCAATAGTCCGGACGATGTATACAGTCCGGCTGTCTGGATATCCCCTTATCCAGGACTCCCTCACTTACCATACCACATACCTATTCCTTTTCGGAGTCTGAAATGTTCTGGAAAGTGTCCCTTATGTACTCCTCCGGGGTTACGGTGTTAATAACATTGGTTTCAACATTTATGGAATTACGTGAGATACAATGTTTGATTCTTTAACCGTTTACCACCTTCGGATTTGTGCCTTCGGCGTTGTTGATTTTTATGGCACCGGAACTATAGAATTCCTCGATCATGTGAGGACCTTCCCATTTAGAGAGAAGTTTTCCTGCAAAAAATCTTAAACGAGAGTTGTATAGCAAAACATAATAACCTACATTAAACTCACGTTTTGTATCCTCTTATCATGCCATCTTTTAACTTTTTCTTTAAACAATTTGGCATTCTCATAGGCTTGGGTTCTCCATTCATCAAGCGAGCTAATGTCAAATAACCTCTTCTTACCAGCAAGTTTGAAATCACAATTGAGCTCTTTAATAGCCCAATATGACTTATGTTCTAGTCTGAGAGGTAAGTGACATGCTTTCCCATAAACCATTTTATACGGAGACATACCCATAGGATTTTTATAAGCACTTCTATAGGCCCATAATGCATCATCAAGTTTCTTGGACCAATTCTTTCTAGATATATTAACAGTATTTTGTAAAATCAATTTAATCTCTCTATTACTCAATTCTACCTGACCACTAGACAGAGGATGATATGAACACAACAAAAAAGACACATCCGTGACATTTTGGGCTGAACGAATTTTTTCTATCATACTTATGACACTTCTATGACGATAATTGTGACAAAACCCGGTATCATCATAGATGTGATGGGCTCCTACTTTTATGACAAAAAATCATGACAAAAAATGGGCTTTTCATCCTGGGCGGGCCGGAGACGCAGCTGCATGACATTCTTTGGGCCGTCCATGACAAAAAAAACCGTGGTAGAAGCGAGGGCGAGGAAAATATCAGGGAGTTCCCGGTTATGGTGGGTGGTCGGGGACCGAGCGATGCGCGTTTCTCTCGTACCGTACGTGCGTGGGTGCAAGGCGTTAGGCTCTAACTAAACCTGAGCAAGGCATTGCCTAACTGAACCCGAGCGATTGCATTGCAGGCTACGTGTTACTGAACCCGAGTGATCGAGCGATTCCTTCGCTACTGCTGCTAACTGAAGCTGATCGATGCTGCCTCTGGATGAACGGTGAGCGTTGTTGTTGGGGGGGGGGTGGATGAACAGTTCCCGATGGGGGTGGATGAATAGGACCCCGTGGTGTTGCCTCTGGATGAAGAGGACCCCGATTGAGCCAGTTGGGGCTGGATGAACATGACCCTGTGGAGGGCTGGATGAACAGGATGACCCCATGGAGGGTTGGTTGAACTGTAGCCGGTGGAGGGCTGGATGAACAGTAGTCCGTGGAGGGGTGGTTGAACAGGACCCCGTGGAGAGGGCTGGTTGAACAGTAGCCAGTGGAGTAGCGCGCAGTGGAGGCTGGATGAACAGGAGCCCGTGGATGAACAGTCGCAGGTGGAGGCTGGTGGAGGTCGACGGTTGAACAGTAGCCCGTGGAGGCTGGAGGAGGTCGACGGTGGAGATGAACAGTATCCCATGGAGTCTCGTTTTGCGGTACGCCACACCCCTCTCAATGAATAGGACTCCCGTTTCGACCATAGCGCTCCAACACAAATCCGTTTCCTCCGTTTTGCGGTACGCCACACGCCTCCCGATCAACAGGACCCATTTCGACCATAGGAGGTCCAATAGAAGTCTGTTTCCTCCGTTTTGCGGTACGCCAGACCCCTCCCAATGAACATGATCCCGTTCCGACCGTGGCTGGTCGAACACAAGGTTGTTTCCTCCGTTGTGCGGTACGCCATGCCTCGTTTTCATCAGTTGTTCCGTCCAAGCCCTCCCGATGAACACGATGATGCATTCCGTTCCGACCCAGCCAGTTGGCTCCTCATGAACACGAGGATGATGCAGTTTCTCCATTCTGACCCAGCCATGTACACGAGCCCTGGCCGTACGTATGCGTGAGTAGGCGTTCGAGACCCGCCCATATGTACGTACATGGCCGTATTTACTTTCTTGCACCCTGGCCGCTGTATGTACGTGTATATGCTACGCGCGCGCCTCTACTACGACACGTGCACGCCTCTACATCAACCAGTATGTACGTACACGTTCACGACCAGAATGACAACGCTACATACGCTTCAACCAGGTGGGTCCTGACTGTCAGGCACTTCCTTGCGTGCGAAGATGTAGCTGGTGGGTCCCAGCAGTTAGGGGGTGAATCAATCTTTTTTGCCCGGACGCACTTCCTTGCGTGCGAAGCTGTAGCTGGTGGGTCCCAGGAGTCAGGGGGAAACGTTTTTTTGCAAAATACAGTGGCCCGTCAGATGGGTCCCTACTGTCAGGTGGAGGAATAATTATTTTGTGCATAATAAGGAGCCAATTCCTTGCGCCTGCCGTGGACCCAGCTGTCAGCCTATCAACGTACAATACTCTTTTGATGGAAGTCGTTCCTTGACCATGTTAACCATGCCACAACGAGAGCACCAGGGCGGTGGATGATGGCGAGGCCTAGGAAGGGGACGACACGGTGCCGGGGAAGACGCGGTAGTGGATGCCCACACGTAGAGGAGTATTAGGGTTCACTGGTTCGGCTGCGGTGTGAGGCTGCCGTCGCCGCAGAATAACAGGGTGTCTAGGTGAGTAGAGGGATGGCCTGGCCAGCGGTGGGAGTAGTAGGGGCGGTGAGGCTTCCGCGGCATCACAGGCGGACACGAGAGGCAGGAGCACGCGGCACGGCGGGCGCTGGTTTGGGCGGCTGGAGCAAGAAGACTAGAGGTTGAAGAAGCACTACAACCGTTGGATGGACATCGTACGGTCACTAGAGCTAGAATCGTTCATATTGACTAAATTGACAAAGATCTCCGTCCCAGTCAACTTAGTAGGCCCACAAGTCAGCCTCCCATTGAGGTGGGTCCCAGCTAGTAGGGGGAGTATTCATTTTTTTGTGCAATTAGGAGGCACTTCCGGTGGGTCCGAGCTGACAATGGGGGAACGTTTTTTTCGCGAAATACAGAGGCCCTTCCGGTGGGTCCCAGCTGTCAAGTGGAGAAATCATTATTTTGCGCGTAATAGGGAGGCATTTCCTGGTGTGGGCCCCTACTGTCAGCCTCTTATGATGGCTGTTGTTTGTTGACCATGTTGACCTCGCCACGCCGAGAGCACAAATGCGGTAGACGAGGGCGAGGCCCAGGAAGGGAATCACCCGGAGCTGGCGAAGCCACCACAGCGGATGCCCACGCTGAGGAGGGTACGAGCGCTGACTGGTCGGCTATGAGGTGAGACTGACGTCGCCAGAAAATAACAGGATGTGTGGGTGGTTAGAGGGATGGCCTGGCGGTAGCACAGCCAGCCATGGGAGAAGGGAGCAGGCAGTCCCGTCGGCGCTGGTTTGGGCGGCTAGAGCAGGAAGACCAGAGATTGAAGAAGCATGACGGCCGTTGGATGGACATCCAACAGTCACTGCTCTGTGTTGACTAAGTTGACAAAGCCTTGCATATGCATAAAAAAAATAGGACAACATCATCGTCAACCTAGTAGGCCCAGAAGTCAGCCTCCAAATCTGTGGAAAATAGCATACAACCCATTAGCCATTATTTTCAATAACTTACAGCCCATTTGCTATTTCTTAAGGATATTTGAAATTTTGAGTCACATAAAAATAATTTTTAAAAAATTATATCAAAATAAAATTCAGAAAACAATTCTCCTTAAAAAATGAATGAAATTTAGAATCTTAACTAACAAGATGCCCGTTCTTTGCACGGAACATGAAGATGCATTTGTATGAGTAGTTTATCTTATGGGAGAAAAGATGATATTTTAACGTAATTGCCAGTTGGCTTTGGTTTTTATAAGAGTAGAGAGTAGAGAAATCCTAAAAGAATGATATTTTAATGCAATTGTCGGTTGCCTTTGACTTAAAAATTTACAACCCATTTCTTACAACTTATAGCCCATTTTCTAGGGAAGCCCATTTCCTACTACTTACATCCCTCCTCGTCTTGAAAGATTTGCAGCCCGGTAGGGCTGAGAAAAGCAAGTAGGCCTTGGTTTTGGTATCTCTATCTATGCTCTTATAAAAATCTGAATTGGTGATGATGGTGTGCCTGCCATCGGTCATTAAGGATTGTCGGATCAACATCTAACGCACACGAAGCTATCTGCTGCTCACTTGCACATAACCCCCTCTCAACCCCATCTTTCCTATTTAGGCTTCTCTCTCCAAAGTCCAACTCGTTAAACCATCTCGAAACAAATCGAATCACCGACAGACATCACTGGAATTGATCTAGCGGGGCGGCCGGTGTTGGCGCCATCCACCCCAGCGCCTCCCACGCTTCTCAGCCCCCCCGCCCACCACCATGATGTACCTCCACCTCGACGTCCTCTCCGCCCCCTTGCCCGTCTCCTCCAACACCGACCTCAGCAAGCATGTCATCGATGTCGTCCGTCTACGGACGCCTCTCATGCCCCCTCCGACACAGCAGTTCGAGGGTTCCCATTACCGCCACCTCCCTGTGATCCTCGTCATCCCCTCCACCCATCGTCATCTTCTTTGTTACCAGCCGCCGCAAGCCACGCCTCCCACCACCACGATGACCCCTTCTCGTGGCCATCTCCTTCGTGTGCTTCCCCGTCTCCCTCGACGCCAACCTCCGCAAGCACGCCACCGCCGCCAACCTCTGCAAGCACGCCACCGATGCCAACCTCCAAAAGTACGCCACCGGCAAGGTCGTTCCCCGGCGAATATCCCCTTCCTCGTGGTCTCCTCCATCCATGCGCCGCCTCCTATATACACCGCAAAAGGAGCACAGGGTTGAGCACACCCACACCGAGGCCAAGGAGAATGAGCGTGCTGCTGCTGAGGGACAGGCAGGAGAGATAAAATCTTCTCGTTTTCCACCACGCCACCCTCTGTTGGCCACGACAGCTTAGACGAGGACGGGACATCGCAGAAGTCAGTCGATTCTTCAGCCTTCGACCCAAACGGTAGCGGCCTTCCGAGATCGATCCTCGTCCGTCCATGTACAAATTGCTCTGCTTCACCGATGTCGGTCGCTTCACGCACACTAGGTACTCGACAAAATGCTAGAGTATGTATACTGTCTTCTAGGTCTTTCATAGCATTAGCCATTCAGTTTGTAGGTGCAATTTCCATATAATTTTGTTACAAAATTACTGCAAACGTTATGGATTAGCATCTAATTCAAAGATGTAAACATGGCCAAATGTCACAACTCACAAGTACCATTTATCTTCCTTTTGAATTAGAACTTCTATACAGGTGACATGACATGGTTTCATTCCGTAGATTATCTTGCCTCTATTTTCAAGCTATGTCTTGGATCACCATTCCAAGGCATATGGGGTGCTACATTTGTGAAACTCTGTCAACCTTAAATATCTAATAGCAAAAGGAGGATATACACTATGGAAACTTTTGGGCAATTACATCATTGAGCAACAACCTTTGGACCCGGTTCAGGGCACCAACTGGGGCCAATGGTGGTGGGCCAGAGCAAGGCCCATTGGTCCCGGTTCGTCCCACCAACTGGGACCAAAGGTGTCAGGCGAACAGGGACCAATGCCCCCAAGAGGCCTGGTGATACGGGGCTAACCCGGTGTAGGCCAATCTTTCACGATTGCAGTGGGATCCCTCAAAGAACACGATGAACATGGGGAAGAACGGGGAGAAATCACAAGAGGAAACACTCAAGAACAAGTCCAATCACACATCCACTAGATGATCAAACACACAAGATCCACAAAGGTACATGAACAACAAAAGGAAAGATACAAGGTAAGGTTCATCTCCAAGAGGAGGTCTTGATGGTATCCTAGACGGATCTTCCCACAAGGGGGTCTTGATGGTATCCCACAGGATCTTCTCCTAGATGGAGGTCTTGGCCTCCAATGGAGTAGTGGTCTCTCTCTCAAGAGTAGAGATAGGTAGGAGCAAAGCTCACATACAAATGAGCTATCACTTTGCTAACCCAAGAAAGGATGAGGGGGAGGTCTATTATAGTCTAAGCCTTGAAGGGGTAAGTGGGAGAGAGATACAAGGCCAAAGGCCTGCGGCTGCGCACACAGGCATCGGACGTCCGATCGGTGTCAGACGTCTGAAGGCTCGGGACGGTCCGGACGTCCGGAAGTTTTCGGACTTCCATAAATATCATTCTGTCGCCGTGGCACCGGTCATCCGGTGGGGCTCGGTTGTCCGTGGCCTGGGAGGTGTCGAACGTCCGGTCTCAGTCGGTCGTCCGATCATTGTAGATCTCGTCGGCAGGACTCTTGGGCTGGCTGGAGTTCCAGGTGTCGGACATACGGTGTAGTCTGGTCGTCCGGTGGCTGTAGATCGTCGAACATCCGGTGGCCCATCGGTCGTCCGCCCTCTGGGGACTTCGCAGCTCCGTCTTCTTCCGTCTTCTCTTCCATGCTTCCCTCGCGGATGGTGTAGTTGTTCCTTGGCGCTTGCACTCCTCCTCGTCATCCATGAAGCTCCGGCAATACCTATGCATGCACATGAGTGGAGTGTTACGTAGTATACCATCGTCGAAGGGGTTAAGTGAACACGTGTAAAGGAGAATATTCACCTTTATGTATGAGAAGTAGAGGTCGCTCGTGTCACTTGCCAAACGGACTCTTGACATGGTGATGACCATAGGATGCTCCGCATCATCCCCTCCCCCTTGGAAAAGATCTGACCTCAGATCGAAAACCAAATCACCATGGGAAAGAGATGGCGGTGCCGTGTTGAAGTGGTTGATCACCAAGCACTCATCGTCTAGTAGCTTGAAATGGGCACTCTCCAATGTCGCACCATCTTGTGGTTCCTTCAAAAGGAGCAAATAGAACAAACACTTGGAAAAACAAATGTGGTTAGCGTTAGTGCAAAACTAAGCATTCAAGAGGTGATTCACCAAACAAGTGTTTTCATCAAGCATAGCATAGGGTGTGATAAAGGATTATGACATGGCATGTAAGCATATCAATCGAGCACAAGCAAAGATATCATGGGGACAATCATGCAAATGTGTGGTAGAGATGCAAATATGTGTGACAAGAGAATAAGCATCTACCTCGAGGTCATAGCAAGCATTCACAAATTGCTCAATGAAAGGTCTATGGTAGGCATAAGAATCATTCACAACGCCACATAAAATGAAGTGTCTAACCACACGGGTCAAGTGCAAGACAATCCTAGCATAATGTGCATAGGGTGCAGTGAATATAGTGTGGCACTCAACACAATAGAAAGAGAAAATTTTCACCATGTGTGAGGCAATCAAGTGAATCATGTGACAAGCAAAGGGACATGACATATGTGAAGAAATGATATTGGTGCAACGAACCATATGATAGTAGCAAGTAGTCCAAGAATTGGATGCAACACACAAGGCATATATATCATGACGCATGGAAATGTGGCAATCATGGGTGAAAGAAATATCTCGAATATGCGTGCAAATGGTGCAAGCAACACATGAAGTATGATCCACAATATCCAAGCTCAAGAAGGATTTCACCTTGTAGGCGTGTCCTTGTGCATTCTTCACAATGCCGAAGTGGAAGCAAATGCGGTGTAGAGGCGAGTCGTGGTAGAAAGTATGTGGCTCGCTCTCAAGAGCTCGAATGGTCAACTCACGTGAAGTGGAAGTCGACACGAAGTCCAAGTATCCTACACATTGTAGGACCTTGAAGTATGTCTAAAGGGGGGGTGATTAGACTACTTGACCAATTAAAAACATAACCTTTTCCCAATTTTAGAGTTTGGCAGATTTTAGCTATCTTAGGACAAGTCAAGCAATCATCACACAAATCAAGCAAGCATGCAAAGAGTATATAGGCAGCGAAAATTAAAGCATGCAACTTGCAAGAAAGTAAAGGGAAGGGTTTGGAGGATTCAAACACAATTGGAGACACGGATGTTTTTGGCGTGGTTCCGATAGGTGGTGCTATCGTACATCCACGTTGATGGAGACTTCAACCCACGAAGCGTAACGGCTGCGCGAGTCCACGGAGGGCTCCACCCACGAAGGGTCCATGAAGAAGCAACCTTGTCTATCCCACCATGGCCGTCGCCCACGAAGGACTTGCCTCACTATCGGTAGATCTTCATGAAGTAGGCGATCTCCTTGCCCTTACAAACTCCTTGGTTCAACTCCACAATCTCGTCGGAGACTCCCAAGTGACACCTAGCCAATCTAGGAGACACCACTCTCCAAGAAGTAACAAATGGTGCATTGATGATGAACTCCTTGCTCTTGTGCTTCAAATGATAGTCTCCCCAACACTCAACTCTCTCTCATAGGATTTGGATCTGGTGGAAAGAGGGTTTGAGTGGAAAGCAACTTGGGGAAGGCTAGAGATCGAGATTCATATGGTAGGAATGGAATATCTTGGCCTCAACACATGAGTAGGTGGTTCTCTCTCAGAAATGGTAAGTTGGAAGTGTAGGTTTAGTCTGATAGCTCTCTCCACGAATGAAGAGGAGGTGGAGGGGTATATATAGCCTCCACACAAAGTCTAACCGTTACACAAAATTTACCAAACTCGGTGGGACCGATTCAACAGACTCGGTCGGACCGATTTAGTAAACGGAGTGACCGTTAGTGATTTTCGGTGGGACTGACATGCAACTCGGTGAGACCAATTCGGTTAGGGTTAGGGCATAACGTAATCTCGGTAAGACCGATTACACAAACTCGGTGAAAGCGATTTTGGTAATAAGCTTTCCAGAGAGTTGGTCAGGTAAACTCGGTGGGACCGATTTGCTCTTTTCGTTGAGACCAAAATATTACAAAAGGGAAACAAAGAGTTTACATTGCAACCTCTGTGGGACCGATCGCTCACTTCGGTTAGACCGAAATGTTACGAAGGGAAACAAAGAGATTACAATCCCATCTCGGTGAGACCGAGATCCCTATCGGTAGGACCCATTTGCTTAGGGTTTGTGGCAGTGGCTATGACTTTTGGAATCGGTGGCGCCGGATTGGAAGAATCGATGTGACCGATTTTGGCTTTGGGTTTAGGTCATTTGTGGATGTGGGAAAGTAGCTGAGGGTTTTCGAGCATATCACAAAGCACATGGAGCAAGAGGCTCATTAAGCAACACCTCATCCCTCCTTGATAGTATTGGCTTTTCCTATAGACTCAATGTGATCTTGGATCACTAAAATATAAAACAAAGAGTCTTGAGCTTTTGAGCTTGAGCCAATCCTTTGTCCTTAGTATTTTGAGGGATCCACTTTCATCATCCATGCCATGCCATTCATTGAGCTTTCCTGAAATAATAGTCTTGGAATAGCATTAGCTCAATGAGCTATATGTTGTTATGAATTACCAAAACCACCTAGGGATAGTTGCACTTTCAATCTCCCCCTTTTTGGTAATTGATGACAACATATAGATCAAAGCTTCGACAAATGATAATAAGAGTAAAAACATCGTCGCTTTGAGAAGTATGTGATAAGCAAGAGCTCCCCCTAAATTTGTGCATAGTTTAAAATTTGCTTTGGAGTGCAAATGCACAAGGAATTAGGCTCATGGGTTACTCTTCCATGTCACATACATCTTGGTGGAGCGCTCAAAATGATAAGTATTGAATACATGCACTCATCACCAAGCAAAGTGAATGATCACATAAGATAGATAGGATAATATCATCAAACATGCATAAGTGTAGCTTATGATCAAACACATGTCACATAAGATAGATAGGATAATATCATCAAACATGCATAAGTGTAGCTTATGATCAAACACATGATCATCAATGTCTCACAAGCATAGTATCTCAACCAATCAAAAGCAAACAAGTTTAAACCAACAAAGCAAGAGAGAACAAAAGCAACACTCTCTCTCGAAGCCTATGATCTATACATTTTTCTCCCCCTTTGGCAACAAGTTACCAAAAAGTTCATAGAAAATGCATAGTGCTAGATCGACTCTCAGGCTTGATCTTCAGTTGGTGGTGTAGAGATGGCTCCTTGGACGAAGGCTTCAGTTGATGTAGAGGGTGCTGGAGTTGATGCTGAAGCTGGTTGCACTGGAGCTGAAGGGGCAGTAGCTGGTGCTGAAGATGTTGCTCTAGTGTCTGGCACTGGCACAACAGCTGACCTCTGAGCTCTAGGCACTCTGGCAAAGACATTAGTGGTTGTCTTTCCCTTCCTCTCCTGCATGTCATCCTGCAGTTTCTCCACAACTGTCTGAATCTCAGTTACCTTGACATCAAGATCATGAAATTTGAGTTCCATGATTCTCTCCAGGCTCTCCTGATTCTGCGTGAGGGTGGCCAATCCCTTTCAATCCTCAGAGATGATGCTATCAAGTAACCAAGCTGTTCCTGCTTTTTTTCAAGAAATACTCAGATGCCTCCTCTCAAGTTGGCATCTTGACAGCCTTCTCCTTCCTTGCCTTCTCCCTCTTCTCTTGAGCTTGAACTGATGATGGATCATCCTCATTCATGACAACATCATTGTCTTCAAAGTCTGGATAGAGTGGAAAATATTCCCTATCCAATAGATATTTGCCAGTTCCCATCTTTGAGTTAATCAATTCCTGAATCTGAGGTGCATAACCACAACTCCTCTTCTGATCTGCTGCAGTCCTCTTAATGGTTTCAACTATAAGGATCATGACTTTGAATTTCTGTGGCACATCAAATAAATGCATCAGAAAATGGACTGATCCAAAAGAGAAAGTCTCTAGGGCTTTGTATGGGATCTCCTTGTACATGTGTGCCATGGTATGGTGTCCCATTTTCTTCTTGGCATATACATCCAGATCATCATCATTTTCCTTTGGGGCATTTATCAGTTTTGCCCATTCTTCAACAGTGGATTGGTACCTTGTACCTTCAGACATCCAAACAATTCTTCCATCTGGGTAAAAATGTGCTGTGGAGTAGAATTGCATGATAAGTTCATCATTCCAGTTTGTGAGCTTTTGCCCAACAAAATCTGCAACTCCACAAGCAACAAAGTTGTCTTGCACCCCAGGATAGTGCTCTTCATTTTCCTTCATGTAGGTCCAGTCGACCCACCTCATATCACAAACTATGGGCTTCTTGTCCAATAAGATTGTCTCAAAGAAGTCCTGTTGTTCCTTTGTATGGAACCTGTAATCAACAATAGTTCTTCTCCTTGTGGCATATGGATTTGCCATCCTCCATAGCCTCAATCATGAGTCTTTTCTGATGTTCATGTCCTGAGCCACAGGATGGGCATCATTGTGATCTGGTATCTTAGGCTTGAGCTTCCTTAGAACCTGTCCTTCTTCATCTTCCTCCTCAGCAACCTCAGGCACTAGGGCCTTGTTCTTCTCAGCAGCTGGAATACTCCTGGTATTCCTCTTTGGTGCAGACTTGGCCTTGGGGGCAGCTTTGGGTGCTTCATTGGGCTTTGATGTTGCAGCCCCTGATTTAATAGCATCACCCATAAGCTTTGGTGCCTTTGGTGCTGGTGCAGCAAGCTCTTCCTCTTCCATCATGGAAGGTTGACCAACAACCCTGGCCATGGTCTTCTTGACCCTTTCCTTCCTCTTCTTGCGTTCAGCAGATGGCTCTTTGGGACCAGGCTTTTCAGGTAGTTGAGTTGATGCTCTGGCCTTGGACATTGGTTGTCTTCCTGCAGGCCTTTTGATCTTCATGCCTGGCTTTGTATCCTTTGCTGAGCCATATTCCTTCTTGAGCACCACTTTCTTGGAAGTAGCCTCATCTTCTTCAGCTTTGTAGTCCTCATCTTCTGAGTCTGAGGTTCTCTTTCTCCTTTGCCTGGTAGCAGCCTTAGGCAGGTTTCTAGGAGTGCTTCTGCTCCCTTCATCTGAAGTGCTGGAGGGACTAGTGCCTCACTCATGTGAATCTGCTCTGCTGACCTGTTCTGGCTGTCACTCTGGTCTGACATGCTGCAAAGGCTGACTGCTGACCCTGTGAAGAGTTATAGATGAGATAGAGTGGATGAGCATCACAAAATGCAGAAATTTTTCAAAGGAATGATTCAAAACTTCAGTTTTAGTTTTCCACAGAAAGCATTTTGGATCAACCGATTTTCAAACTCGGTGAAACCGAATCAGTTTTTGGAGCCTAAACTGATGAACTCAGTTGGACCGAGTCTCAGTTCGGTGGCACCGAGACTGCTAGGGTTTCACAGAATCCTAAAATTGGTCACACCGATTAGTAATTCTCGGTCAGACCAAGAGTCACTAGTGCAATGGCATATGCCAAATCGGTGAGACCGAGTTTTTCAACTCGATGGGTCCGAGATGGTTTCGGCGGAAACCTGACCCTAAAAATTTGAATCTATTCTACTCTACGGACTACTTTGGCTGGATAGGATTGTTTCAATCGTGGCAAGAATCAATAAGAGTACAATGTGCTAGGAATCATATGTGGATAGCACAAAGATCGAGTCCATACCCTAGTGCAGCGATGAACTCGCTACGGCGGCAACGGTGGGGTTGAACTCCGTTGACGGCGGCGGAGACCAGCTACAGGAGGCGGCTGGCGGCGAGGAGATGATCCGGAGACCTTCGATGGCAGAGCGAGCTATTGCACGGGCGAAGGGGTTCAGAGAAATTTCCAAAATTTTGCCCGTGTCTATATATAGCCCGACCCTGTCCGTGTGACCGAGTGGAACAACTCGGTGGCACCAAGATGCATAACTGTGTTCAGTTACAGCAACTCGGTGTGACCAAAAAGTTCAAATCGGTTGCACCGAGATTGAAAACTCAGATCAACTTAATGACCTCGGTAGGACCGAAATGGAGGAATCGGTCAGACCGAGAATCACAAAGAGGTTTTGGAAGTTTAAGTCTATGACGAATCGGGGACTCCGAGTGCTCCTCACACAGAGTGGTTCAAATCTGACTTGATCTAATTTTGTGATGTAGCATGAATAGAGTTTGAGACGATAAAAGCATAGATAGCTAGAGAGGGTTCTTAGGCATTCTTGTCCATCCACTTGGCCAAAAGAAGAAAGAACCAAACAATCAAAACAACAAGTGGATGTCCTTGAATGAGTAAAATATGCACCAACATGCTCACACAATAAAATGGCAAATGAAATATGTGGCAAAGCATGCACAACCAATTCTAGCATCTATCAAACAATTGGCGATGACTAGGTCATCTATATATGAGTATATTGACTTAGGAGTCAAATGAGAACATTTGATCATAGGTCATACTCATCGTTTAGGCTCAAGTGGGGTTACCACTTTTACATAATGCATTGATGTGTTCACACCATTAGAGTTGCTTTGAGTCAATTTTTTGAGTTAAGCTCCCCCTAGATGTGAGCTCTCCCCTTTAGAGGGATGAACTAACCTTGGGTTTTGTCGATGATGACTTCATGTAGGTGTTGAAGATGTGGATGCTCAATGTTGATGTAGATCATTTGGAGCAATCCTTTGGAGTGAGTTGCACTTTCAACTTGCCTACATGGGTTAGTCCCACAAGGAACAAACAAGAATATCCATAGACATAGAGTGATGCACACACAAGATGATGTCCATGAAAACATTAGGTTACCTTGTCCCTTGCCTTACCAACATGAGGGTTTGTGACTCCTTGAACTGGTGCAAGATGTGGAAGTTGATTGCACTTGTCCTTTCCATAAAGATATGAGTGAAGATTGTTGGCGGAGTCACCCTCAAGAACTTCTCTAGTTCTTCTTCTTCGGGATCCACATCATCTTGATGGGAATCCTTGGAGTTGTAGTTGTACTCGATGAAGTAGAACTTGACGTAGTCTTGGGAATCCACTTGACCGAGACATTAGGTGCTTCTTTAAATGCATCAATCTCTTCTTGAAGCTTATCCTTGCCTTTGTTCTTGTGGTCTTGTGGAGGAAGATCATCTTGAGCTTGTGTTCCCTTGAAGGAAGTAGGATCATACTTCTCTTGTTGAGGAACAAACTTCGTCTTGGGATATTGATCTTCTTCCCACTCAACTCCATTGGCATTGAACTTTCGTTCAAAACCAACACCTTGATTCTTCCGGTGTCTTCCTTGCTTGCGTACAATTTCCTCGAATGGCTTACTCCCGGCAAGGCTCTTGTAAACTCCTTTCTCTATAATTCCCTTCAATAAGCTATTTTATTGCTCAAGTGTAACTTGGCTAAGAGAATCATTAGTGGAATCAAGAGAACTACTAGAAGCAACAATATTGGATTTAACATTATTATTGTTACTACTAGAGGAAGTATCTTTCTTGTAATTGTTACCCGACTTGACTTGAGGCATGTAAGTAGATAATTGTAAACGCTTGGCAATGTAAGAAGAACTTTTCTTACGGAGATCATCATTGTTTGCCTTTAAGAACTCACACTCTTGCTCAAGATTGAGCTTTTCAAAGCGTAACTTCTCATGAGCCCTTAAAAGTTCTCGATGATCTTCGTAGATAGTTTCATGAGGCAACTTTAGAGAGTTTGGCTCTTTAGTTAGAAGCTTAATTTTCTCCTTATCATTGTCATTCGTTTGATTAGCATGATTAATTGACGTTTCATCATAGTATTCATCACTAGAGTTGTCAACAAGTAAATCATCATCCACAAGCAAGTCATCTTCATCACTATTGAAATCAACATACTCAGGATGTGTTATCTTTGGACCTTTGGCCATGAAGCATCTTCCAATTCCTTCATTTGGTGAATCAAATATGTCGTAGGAGTTGGTTGACATAAGTGCTAGACCGGCAACACCTTCATCTTGAGTATGTTCGGAGTCGGAGTGATAGCTTCTCTCGGAGTGATTGTCGGAGTCGGAGCCGGATACCCATTCACCAACATGAGCTTGATGTCTTTGTTTTGTGTAGCTCCTTGATGACTTTTCCTTCCTTTACGAATCCTTGCTTCTCCATGAGGGTCCTCATTCATAACGATCATCTCTACTCCTCCTCTCTCTTGGTGGTGATTCTTCTCTTTTTCTTCTTCTTTTTGGAGAATCTTCTCTTCTTTTTTAGGGTGCCGTACACTCATTGGAGTAATGTCCAGGCCTCCCACAATTGTAGCAATTGCGCTCTCGACTAGAAGATCTTTTGTCATGATAAGACCTTGACTTGGAGCTTCTTTCTTTGCTTCTAGTCTTGTAGAATTTGTTGAAGTTCTTCACCATTAAGCTCAATTCTTCATTGAAGGTTTGTTTCTCACTTGATGATGTGGGGGCTTCACTTGAGGCTTTGTAAGCACCACTTGACTTGTTGTGAAGTTCCTCCTTATCGTTGAGTGACATCTCATGAGCAACAATTCTTCCAATGACTTCCGTTGGCTTGACATCTTTGTAGTTTGGCATCATTTGGATCAATGTGCACACGGTATCATACTTTCCATCCAATGCTCTTAGGATCTTCTTGATGATGAATCTGTCGGTCATCTCTTCACTCCCTAAGCCGGCAATCTCATTTGTGATAAGTGCAAGCCTAGAGTACATTTCAGCGACACCTTCACCATCCTTCATTCTGAACTTGTCAAGCTGACTTTGGAGCACATCCAACTTGGATTCCTTGACGGATTCGGTACCTTCGTGCATATCAATCAAAGTATCCCAAATTTCCTTTGCATTCTCAAGACGGCTGATTTTGTTGAATTCTTCGGGGCACAATCCGTTGAAGATGATATCACAAGCTTGAGCATTCTATTGCAGCATCTTCAATTCTTCCACATTCGCTTCACGGTTCGGTTCTCTCCCATCAAAGAATTCACCTTGCAAGCTAATACAAATAATTGCCCAAACGGCGGGGTTATGTCCAAGAATATGCATTTTCATCTTATGCTTCCAACTAGCAAAATTAGTACCATCAAAGTAAGGACCTCTACGGTGATAATTTCCCTCGCTAGATGCCATACTCTCCTAGGTTGTGAAACCAAGGCTATGACCACCAAAAGCTATGGAAATCAAAGCAAATGGAGACCAAAGCTCTAATACCACTTGTAGGACCTTGAAGTATGTCTAGAGGGGGGCGGGGTGATTAGACTACTTGACCAATTAAAAACTTAACCTTTTCCCAATTTTAGAGTTTGGCAGATTTTAGCTATCTTAGGACAAGTCAAGCAATCATCACACAAATCAAGAAAGCATGCAAAGAGTATATAGGCCATGGAAATTAAAGCATGCAACTTGCAAGAAACTAAAGGGAAGGGTTTGGAGGATTCAAACGCAATTGGAGACACGGATGTTTTTGGCGTGGTTCCGATAGGTGGTGCTATCGTACATCCACGTTGATGGAGACTTCAACCCACGAAGGGTAACGGCTGCGCGAGTCCACGGAGGACTCCACCCACGAAGGATCCATGAAGAAGCAACCTTGTCTATCCCACCATGGCCGTCGCCCATGAAGGACTTGCCTCACTAGCGGTAGATCTTCACGAAGTAGGCGATCTCCTTGCCCTTACAAACTCCTTGGTTCAACTCCACAATCTTGTCGGAGGCTTCCAAGTGACACCTAGCCAATCTAGGAGACACCACTCTCCAAGAAGTAACAAATGGTGCGTTGATCATGAACTCCTTGCTCTTCTGCTTCAAATGATAGTCTCCCCAACACTCAACTCTCTCTCATAGGATTTGGATCTGGTGGAAAGAGGGTTTGAGTGGAAAGCAACTTGGGGAAGGCTAGAGATCAAGATTCATATGGTAGGAACGGAATATCTTGGCCTCAACACATGAGTAGGTGGTTCTCTCTCAGAAATGGTAAGTTAGAAGTGTAGGTTTAGTCTGATAGCTCTCTCCACGAATGAAGAGGAGGTGGAGGGGTATATATAGCCTCCACACAAAATCTAACCGTTACACACAATTTACCAAACTCGGTGGGACCGATTCAACAGACTCGGTCGGACCGATTTAGTAAACCTAGTGACCGTTAGTGATTTTCGGTGGGACTGACATGCAACTCGGTGAGACCAATTCGGTTAGGGTTAGGGCATAACGTAATCTCGGTAAGACCGATTACACAAACTCGGTGAAACCGATTTTGGTAATAAGCTTTCCAGAGAGTTGGTCAGGTAAACTCGGTGGGACCATTTTGCTCTTTTCGGTGAGACCGAAATGTTACAAAAGGGAAACAGAGAGTTTACATTGCAATCTCGGTGGGACCGGTCGCTCACTTTGGTTAGACCAAAACGTTACGAAGGGAAACAGAGAGATTACAATCCCATCTCGGTGAGACCGAGATCCCTATCGGTAGGACCGATTTGCTTAGGGTTTGTGGTAGTGGCTATGACTTTTGGAATCGGTGGCGTCGGATTGGAAGAATCGGTGTGACCGATTTTGGCTTTGGGTTTAGGTCATTTGTGGATGTGGGAAAGTAGCTGAGGGTTTTGGAGCATATCACAAAGCACATGGAGCAAGAGGCCCATTAAGCAACACCTCATCCCTCCTTGATAGTATTGCCTTTTCCTATAGACTCAATGTGATCTTGGATCACTAAAATATAAAATGAAGAGTCTTGAGCTTTTGAGCTTGAGCCAATCCTTTGTCCTTAGTATGTTGAGGGATCCACTTTCATCATCCATGCCATGCCATTCATTGAGCTTTCCTGAAATAATAGTCTTGGAATAGCATTAGCTCAATGAGCTATATGTTGTTATGAATTACCAAAACCACCTAGGGATAGTTGCACTTTCACACATGCACAAAACAAAACAAAGAAAGTATGAGCATGGTTGACAAACACATCATCCATCATGATGGTTCTCCTCTCTTGAACATAACCATTAGAAGCACAAGTGCATGAATAATATGATGCGACAATGGTTATATTCATGGCACTAGGTATATGGTGCAAAGAAGCAAGACAAGCATGCTTCACAATAAATATGTCAAACCAAACATATGTGAGAATGCTATGGGGGCAATCTCATGAGCAAGAAGAGAATCATTGTTGCACTCAATACATGGCAAATCATCTAGAATGAGAGAGGCAACACATGGAGATATATGACAAGAAGCAATATGAATCATGTGCAAAGCATATAGATGGTTGTCATCAATCGCGTGAAATGAGCAAGTATGAATCATGGGTGATGTAACATAAGAAAGCATAGTAATCAAGTTGTGCAAACTAGTGGAGCGAAGATGCAACACACTAGAGTAAATCATGGCAATCATGTCATGTGAGGAAACAATAGGCATAGACAATGCACATGACATATCACAAGCACGAACACAAAGCAAGATCATAGTATCATCATAGGGGTGGGTCACAAATGGAACATGGAAACAACAACCAATATCTCCACCAAGCTTGCAAATATACATAAAAGTATGAGAATCAATCATCATGTGTAAAGCAAAGCATGGGTCACAAATGCATGGCAAAGGCATAGGAATGGGCATATCATGCAAAGTGAACATGGCAAGATGGGCATATAATATGTAATGGACAACAACCCATAACCATGTGAGGGACATGTAGAAGAAATGCGCGAAGTGTTTGCGCGAAGAGAGCAGTGGGAAATACAATCCACGTGATCCCAAGTCATTATTGCTCTCTAGAGCTCGTTTTGTCAACTCATGGGATTGTGAGGTTGACAAGTATTCATGGGTACCTACACAAAAGAGACACAAACCAAAGAAATTGCGCGTGTGGTAAATGTACACACCATCCATCATGATGTGTATGTGCACATGTGAGTTAGCACAAGATAAACATCACTCAAAGAAATTTGATGCATGGTATAATAACATGTCATCCATCATGAAATAATAGTTATTGTGTATGACACGACGGGGACACAAATTGAGAATGCAAGTATATGGCACATCAATAGCATGTTCATTCAAGGGAAACATATGGTGCACATAATTATTGGGATCATGCAATGGATGGGATGGATCAAATTCTCCTAACATGTATGAGGAAACTATGGGGGTCTCTTCATGAGCAATATCGGAAACATCATATGGATAAAATAGACAACATCCAAAACAATGCATATCCGAAGCTAGCTGGGCATGACATGTCATATGAGATAAATGATGCAAAGGGAGCATATCAATATCATCACAAGAAAAACAAATGCCAATAACCATGGGCTTGTCATCTATGCCATAAGTGCAAATTGGGTTTATTTCAATGGCATATGCATAGTCACTATGAAGAGATTGCAAATAAGACATATGGTTGATCTCATGCATAGCATATGACAAGTCAGGCGGATTATCAAACATGATGTGACCTAAAGAATTGTCACAAGAAATCCTATGTAACATGGCATCACAACTAATAGACTCCACATGGCAATCATCAAACTCATCATAAATGGGAAAATCATCGCATGAGGAAATCGTACTAGCATGAAGCAAGGTACTAGGTGGATCAACATCATGCAAGCAATCAATGTCAAGAATGTCCACTAGTGGGACTAGAGCATCACCTTCACCTATGTTACCTCTTTCATTCCACTCAAGTGGTGTAGGTGAGGTGGGAAAGACCAAATGGTGGTCATCTTCATCTCGATGGAACCATGTGGGGGGTGCATCATATTCCACCATGGCCATCGTCGTGTCCAAAGGGAGGACGAAGTCGTCGAGGATCGGCGCGTTATCATAAATGGGACCTAGCACGAAATGAGAAGACACAATAGAGGTAGAGGTCAAGTTGTTAGAAATGCAAATGGCCTCACGAGACCTATCAACTATCACACTCTCTCTATGTGGTGGTTCACTCACTCCCTCGAAGTAGGTGCACTCAATCTCACTTATGGTGGAGTCACTCATCTCACTCAAGTGGTGGGGGTTGTGGCTCTCCTCACATGGGATTTGTGGCAACACATCATATATGGGGCTAGTGGTGAAGTCACTCTCACTGTCAATATGGTGGCACAAGTCACTCAAGTCATCATACGTCACCGTGGTCGAAGGGAGAATCCCATGCTCAACCATCTCATTGTCGTCACCGTGGATGAAGGCCGAAGATGGCACATCATCACTCTCCTCCATGACCGAAGGGAAAATCCCATGCTCGACCATCTCTTCATCGTTGTCGTGGATGAAGGCCGAAGATGGCACATCATCACTCTGAACAATCCTCCTTGCTTGCCACCTTGTCGCTCGCCTCCGAAGCTTGATCCTTTAAGGTCTCTGAGGGAGTCCTGGATTAGGGGGTGTCCGTTTAGCCAAACTACCATCATCGGCCGGACTCCAAGACTATGAAGATACAAGATTGAAGACTTCGTCCCGTGTCCGGATGGGACTTTCCTTGGCGTGGAAGGCAAGCTTGGCGATACGGATCTGTAGATCTCCTACCATTGTAATAGACTCTGTGTAACCCTAGCCCTCTCCGGTGTCTATATAAACCGGATGGCTTTAGTCCATAGGACGAACAACAATCATACCATAGGATAGCTTCTAGGGTTTAGCCTCCTTGATCTTGTGGTAGATCTACTCTTGTAACCCACATCATCAATATTAATCAAGCAGGACGTAGGGTTTTACCTCTATCAAGAGGGCCCGAACCTGGGTAAAAACATCGTGTCCCTCGTCTCCTGTTACCATCCGCCTAGACGCACAGTTCGGGACCCCCTACCCGAGATCCGCCGGTTTTGACACCGACATTGGTGCTTCCATTGAGAGTTCCTCTGTGTCGTCACCGATAGGCTCGATGGCTTCTTCGATCATCATCAATGACGCAGTCCAGGGTGAGACCTTCCTCCCCAGACAGATCTTCGTATTCGGCGGCTTTGCACTGCGGGCCAATTCGCTTGGCCATCTAGAGCAGATCAAAAGTTACGCCCTGGGCCGTCAGGTCAGATTTGGAAGTTTGGACTTCACGCTGACATCCGCGGGGACTTGATCTTCGACGGATTCAAGCCACAGCCGAGCGTGCCGCACTATCACGTCGGGCATGATTTAGCTCTGCCGCCGGACAGTACCCTGGAGGCCGCACTCGAAACCACTCCGATCTTCAATTCGGAGCCAGCTCCGCAGATCGAGGATGGATGCCTAGACACCGCCTCGGGGGCTGCAACCTCTACGGTGATAGAGCCGAACACCGATCTTGTCCCCCATGAAGCTCATGACTCCAAGGTGCCGGACTCCTTGCCGGACTCCGGACCTCCCGCGCCCCCTCCAGTCGGATCCTATTGGGTGCCGATCATGGAGTTCACTGCGGCGGACAACTTTCAACGCTCACCTTTTGGCGACATCTTGAGTTCGCTAAAGTACCTCTCGTTATCAGGAGAGGCCTGGCCGGACTACGGCCAGGACGGTTGGGATGCGGACGACGAAGAAATTCAGAGCCCACCCACCACCCACTTGGTAGCCACTGTCGACGATCTAACCGACATGCTAGATTACGACTCTGAGGACATCGACGGTATGGACGACGATGCCGGAGACGACCAAGAACCAGCACCCACCGGGCGCTGGAAAGCCACCTCTTCATACGACATATACATGGTGGATATCCCAAAGGATGGGAACGGCGAAGGAATAGCGTAGGATGACCCCTCCAAGAAACAGCCCAAGCGCCGGCGTCAGCGGCGCCGCTCTAAATCCTGCCATAGCAAGAATGAGGATTCCGGCACCGGAGACAATAATACACCGGATAGCGCCGAAGACAACCCACTCCAGCAAGATCCAGCACAGGAGGAGGGGGACGCCATCCCTCATGAGAGAGCGGTCGAAGAAGAGGTAGAGGACTATATGCCTCCCTCCGGAGACGAGGCAAGCCTCGACGACGACGAATTCGTCGTGCCTGAGGATCCCGTCAAACAGGAGCGTTTCAAATGCAGGCTTATGGCCACGACAAACAGCCTCAAGAAAAAGCAGCAGCAGCTTAGAGCTGATCAAGATCTGCTAGCTGACAGATGGACCGAAGTCCTCGCGGCTGAAGAGCATGAACTCGAACGCCCCTCCAAAAGCTACCCCAAATGTAAGCTGCTCCCCCGATTAGAGGTGGAGGCATATGATCCCGCTTCACCAGGAGACAATACGGCTGATCAACCACCCCGTGGTCGCGACAGAGAGGCCTCAAGGCCCTTCACTAGACCCGTACCCCGGCATCGCTCGAAAAGCACAAGGCCACATGGGAACACCCCAGACCTGCGAGACATATTGGAGGATAAGGCAAGACAATCAAGATCAATCTATGGATCACGTGGGCGCCCCACGATACGTGACGATCACCGTCACCCCGGACACAATAAGTCCGGCCGGGCCAAACACAACAGACAAAGCTCTTTTGAGCTCCATCGCGATATCGCCCAGTACAGAGGCGCCGCACACCCACTGTGCTTCACAGATGAGGTAATGGATCATCAAATCCTAGAAGGGTTTAAACCCGTCAATATTGAATCTTATGATGGCACAACAGACCCCGCGGTCTGGATCGAGGACTATCTCCTCCACATCCACATGGCCCGCGGAGACGATCTCCACGCCATCAAATATCTCCCACTCAAACTTAAAGGACCAGCCCGGCACTGGCTTAACAGCTTGCCAGCAGAGTCAATCGGTATTTGGGAGGACCTGGAAGCCGCATTCCTCGATAACTTCCAAGGCACGTACGTGCGACCACCAGATGCAGATGACCTAAGCCACATAATTCAGCAGCCAGACAAATCGGCCAGACAATTCTGGACACGGTTCTTAACCAAGAAAAACCAAATCGTCGACTGTCCGGATGCCGAGGCCCTCGCAGCCTTCAAGCATAACATCCGCGACGAGTGGCTTGCCCGGCACCTGGGACAGGAAAAGCCAAAATCCATGGCAGCCCTTACATCACTCATGACCCGCTTCTGTGCGGGTGAGGACAGCTGGCTAGCACGCAGCAACAACCTCAAAAAAAGTTCTGGCAGTCCGGATATCAAGGACCGTAGTGGCAGGTCGCATCGCAACAAAAACAAATGCCGCATTAACGACGATAACAGTGAGGATACGGCAGTCAATGCTGAATTCAGAGGCTCTAAACCCGGTCAATAGAAAAGCCATTCAAAAGAACAACTCAGGGTCCGTCCAATTTGGACCGAATTCTCGATCGCTTGTGCCAGATACATGGCACCCCTGAAAAGCCAGCTAACCACACCAATAGAGATTGTTGGGTGTTCAAGTAGGCAGGCAAGTTAATTTCCGAAAACAGCGACAAGGGGCTACATAGCGATGACGAGGAAGAGACCCGACCGCCGAACAATAGAGGACGGAAGGGTTTCCCCCCATAGGTGTGGACGGTGAACATGATATATGCCATGCACATACCCAAAAGGGAGCGAAAGCGTGCACTCAGGGATGTATACGCGATGGAGCCAGTTGCCCCGAAGTTCAATCCATGGTCCTCTTGCCCGATCACCTTTGACCGAAGGGACCACCCCACCAGCATTCGCCATGGTGGGTTCGCCGCATTGGTTCTAGACCCAATCGTCGATGGATTTCATCTCACCAGAGTCCTGATGGACGGCGGTAGCAGCCTAAACCTGCTTTATCAGGACACGGTGCGCAAAATGGGCATAGACCCCTCAAGGATTAAACCTACCAAGACGACCTTTAAAGGCGTCATACCAGGTGTAGAAGCCAATTGTACAGGCTCAGTTACACTGGAAGTGGTCTTCGGATCCCTGGATAACTTCCGAAGCGAGGAGTTAATCTTCGACATAGTCCCGTTCTGCAGCGGCTATCATGCCTTGCTCGGACGTACCACGTTCGCAAAGTTCAACGCGGTGCCGCACTACGCATACCTCAAGCTCAAGATGCCAGGCCCTAGAGGAGTCATCACGGTCAACGGAAACACTGAACGCTCCCTCCGAACGGAGGAACATACAACGGCTCTTGCGGCAGAAGTACAAAGCAGCCTTTTAAGGCAATTCTCGAGTCCGGCTGCCAAGCGGCCGGACACAGCTAAGCGTGCCCGGAGTAACCTACAACGACCACCTGGCACGTTCCGAGCACGTGTAGCAGTGCGGCCCCAACCCCAGCCCCTGTAAAACATTAAGACATACCCTTCGCGTACTCCATTATGCTCTGAAGATACCATGGGCATGGGGCAAGGGGCTCGACCACGATAAGCCCAGACTGCGGCTCAACCGCACCAGGGGCTCTTAAGTGTGTCGTTTCTTTTACTTTTCCTTTTATTTTTTACCTACAGGACTCCGTTCGTCAGAGGCCCTGTCCGGTAGCAGACATGCCGAACCCACGATGCAACAGCCAGGGAAGGAGAAAGGCTACAACGAAAATCCAGGTGGTCTCCATCATGAGCATTAAATCTGTTTGATGCATTATTCCGTAGCCTACCCCTGGAGGGGGACATGTTAAACAGTCCCATCCCTTGCTTAACGCACCACTTGTATCGTCCTGCACTTACAACAGTTTTTATTGAATAAAGCAATGCAGCACATTTTTGCTTCCAATTGCATTTCTTTCTTACACATATGTTCATCTATGACATGTTGCATCCATACGTTTTGGTACGGCTAAATACACCAGGGGCTTATGTTTCCCACGTTATGGTGTGATAAGTCCGAACACTTTCACAAGTGCGGCACCCCGAACTTATAGCATTATATGCATCGGCTCCGAATCATGTTCTTGGGTCGATAGTTGGGTTTGCCCGGCTCCCATGTTTTGGTACCTTACATTCCGTTTTATCGGCTAAGGTAGCACTGGGAGAACCACTGCGATTGCGCCCCAGTTCAGCTGGGTTAACGCCTCAGTGGAGAAAGCTAAAACTGACCATCAAGATGAGGCGAGAGCTGGTCGCTGTTCGAGAGGTTCTTTGCGAGTCCCTAAAGACTTATGCTGCTTCGAGCGAGGAGCCGGATTTTGTCCGGCCAAGGCGTGGATAGCGCCCCAAATTCGGCCTTCCGAAAACTAGGGGCTTCGCCGAAATTTAAAATTATATAATTCTATGGCTAAGTGAGAGTGTTCAAGCATTATAAGTCCGGTTGCCTTGTTCGTTGTGTTAAGCGCCTCCCTCGATGGACCCAAATATGGGAACAAGAGTGCCCAAATTTATCCCGAACACCCCAGCACTCGTGGCATGGGGGCTGAAGCCGACGACTTGCCATCTCTCAGATTTGATAAACAGCCGCACAGAAGATAATATTTTAAATTAACAAGTGTTGCTTCGCGCATATGAACTTAGTTTTCAGCGCACAGGATAACAAAACGCGAGTCTACTCAAAAACTTCTTCTTTGGAGCACTCACCCGCAATAATGCGGGCGCCCTTCAGCACACTCCTATAATACATCTCGGGCGTGCGATGCTCCTTGCCCTCTGGTGGGGGGTCCGTCACAAACTTCTGGGCATCCATCTTGCCCCAGTGCACCTTTGCGCGGGCCCGGGCCCGACGCGCACCCTCGATACAGGCGGAGTGCTTGATAACTTCAACCCACGGGCACGCGTCCACCAGCCGCCGCACCAGGCCGAAGTAGCTCCCAGGCATAGCCTCCTTAGGCCACAGCCGAACTATGAGGCCCTTCATGGCCTGTTCGGCCGCCTTGTGGAGCTCGACCAGCTGCTTCAGCTGGTCGCTAAGGGGCACCGGATGTTCGGCCTCAGCATACTGAGACCAGAAGACCTTCTCCGTTGAGCTCCCCTCCTCGGCCCGATAGAATGCGGCAGCATCAGACACGTTGCGGGGAAGATCTTTGAACGCTCCTGGAGAGCTCTGAATTCGGGTAAGCGACAGGTAATTAACACTCACATGCTTACTTTGCATGAGAAATGCCTTACCCGCTGCTATTTTCTTCATCACCTCTATCTCCTGGAGGGCCTTGTAGGCTTCGGCCTTAGCGGCTTTGGCACTCTCAAGAGCCGTTGCAAGCTCAGACTCTCGAATCTTCGAGTCACGCTCCAGGCTCTCGTGTTTTTTCACGAGATCCTGGAGCTCTTGCTGTACCTCCGCCACCCGCGCCTCCTGTTTCTCTCGCTCGGTGCGCTCTGTAGCCGCATTGCGTTCGGCCGCGGCCAGCGCCTCCTTCAGGGGCGCCACCCCGTTAGTGGCCCCTGCAATACCCCAGTTATCCTTGTCATTTTTCTTGCAACCAAATCCTTTTCTGTAAGGTACAATTTTCATAAGGTATTACTCACCTTCTTTTTCCTTGAGCTGCTTCTTGGCATGGCCGAGCTCGTTCTCGGACCGCTCGAGGTTTTCCTTCAAAGTATTGACCTCCGCAGTCAGTGTGGCAGAGGTCAGCAGCACAGCCTGCAATCCCATATTGACATATTTTCATGACTCCTGCGTTTATCTTTCTAAAGATCCTCAGTCCGGCTTTTCTTTCCGAACACTGAACCGAGCATCAGGGGCTACTGTCTATGCGGTACCATTTTACATATATTGAAATTCTCACCTCAAAGCATCAGGGACGGAGGCAGCCGGCGTCGCGGTCTTGCCCTTCTTACGAAGGGGTCGCCCGCCGGACTCCGGAGCCACTATGGGTTCCGGGGCTGAGTCCGGTGCAAAGTCCAGGAGGTTGTCCTGCGACACCTCCGGGGCCCTCTCCTCCTGGTGGGTCCCTTCCTGGGATCCCACCTCGGCATCGTCCGCATCACGGGGGGTGGAGGCAGTCGGAAGAGAATCCATATCCGACGCCCCTAAGGACCCGCTCGACGAAGTGGGGAGATCATCCTTAGGCGGACTGCAGGGTTGTATGCGGCATTAGAAAGACATAACGTGGCGGAAAACGAAAACCTTGAAGTTATTTGGGAGTCCGGATACTTACGATCTCGCCAGAGGCTTGGCCCTTGGAGGCCAGTCCTCGTCGTCGTCACTGGCGTTGGCGGAACAGTCCGGGGGAAGAGTTTTTCCGCTCTTGGACCCTTCGGCCTCCCTTATTGGGGAGGCCTTCCTTTTCTTCCCTCCCCCCCTGGGGGAGAGGCTTTCTTCTTCTCCTCCTCGCCTTGGTGGGAGGAGTCGGCCCATCGTCCGATAGCACCTGAAAACGGGAACCCTTCCGAGTCCCCGTGGCCTTCTTCTTGGCCTTCTTCTCCGGCACCACATGGGGTGCCGGAGCCAGCAGACCCGTTAGGCGGGCGTCAGCTGGGTCCTCTGGCAATGGGGCCGGACAGATAGCCTGTGCGGCCTTCTTCAGCCAGTCCTGTCAAAGGAAAGGGAGTTTAGATCCCGCATAGAGTCAAACTATGAATAACAAGCATCCCGTAAAGGACAATATCACTTACCTCGTCAGCTGGACGCTACGAGCTGAATCCGCGATGTTCGGTAGCGGATGCGGGAGCCTCGGCGCCCTTGAACAGCACCTTCCAGACCTCTTCGTACATAGTGTCGAAGAGCCCATTCAAAGTCTGGTGCTGCGCCGGATCGAACTCCCACATATTGAAGCCCCGTCGTTGGCATGGGAGAATCTGGCGGATGAGCATGACCTGGACTACGTTGACAAGCTTGAGCTTCTTGTCCACCAGCTTTTGGACGCAGGCTTGGAGTCCGGTCAGCTCCTCCGAATTGCCCCAAATCCGGTCGCTCTCTTTCCAGGAGGTGAGCCGTGTGGGGATGCCGGATCTGAATTCGGGGGCCGCTGCCCATTCGGGATCACGCGGCTTGGTGATGTAGAACCATCCCGATTGCCACCCCTTGATGGTTTCCACAAAGGTGCCCTCTAGCCACGTAATGTGGGACATCCTGCCCACCATGGCGCCTCTGCACTCCGCTTGGCTGCCCTTCACAACCTTCGGCTTGACACTGAAGGTCTTGAGCCACAAGCCGAAGTGGGGCTGGATGCAGAGGAAGGCCTCACACACGACGATAAACACCGAGATGTTGAGAATAAAATTCGGGGCCAGATCATGGAAATCTAGGCCGTAGTAGAACATGAGCCCCCGGACAAAGGGATGAAGTGGGAAGCCCAGTCAGCGGAGGAAATGGGGAAGGAATACTACCCTCTCATGGGGCCTGGGGGTGGGGATGAGCTCTCCCTCATCGGGGAGCCGATGCGCGATGTCGCTGGACAAGTATCCGGCGCTGTGCAGCTTCTGGATATGCCCCTCCGTGACGGAGGAGGCCATCCACTTGCCTCCCGCTCCGGACATATTTGGAGAAGGTTGAGGTGAGATGTGCGGGCTTGGGCGCTAGAGCTCGAGTTCGCAGAGATGGATAAGCCAAGGAGGAAGACGGCACAGGTAAAGAGGTTGGATCTTTATCTCCTTATATGGGCGGACAGAAACACGCGTCCCCACCGGCCTGGTAAAACTCGCTTATCTCCCAAGCGTCACAATCAATGGCGCGGTTGGGTTACCCACGTCCGTATTGATGGGAATCCTAGAATAAGGGGAACACGATCTCTGCTTCGACAGACGTGCCAAGGAAACCGCCTCGCTAAACGCGCTGAGGTGGAACAATAGAAACTATTCGAGTAAAGGCTTGGAAGTGGTGTGACGTTACGCTACAGAATACGTCAGCAGATTGATCTTGTGTAATATTATTCTCTCTATGGTGGTATGTGGAATTTATTTTGCAGAGCCGGACACTATCCTGGTGTTCACAATCTTCTATAAATTATTCGAAGGAGGAACCCTTCTTGCAATGCCGAAGACAATATGCGCGCCGGACTCGTCGTCATTGAAACCTGGTTCAGGGGCTACTGAGGGAGTCCCGGATTAGGGGTTGTCCGGATAGCCGAACTACCATCATCGGCCGGACTCCAAGACTATGAAGATACAAGATTGAAGACTTCGTCCCGTGTCCGGATGGGACTTTCCTTGGCGTGGAAGGCAAGCTTGGCGATACGGATATGTAGATCTCCTACCATTGTAACCGACTCTGTGTAACCCTAGCCCTCTCCGGTGTCTATATAAACCGGATGGCTTTAGTCCATAGGACGAACAACAATCATACCATAGGCTAGATTCTAGGGTTTAGCCTCCTTGATCTCGTGGTAGATCTACTCTTGTAACCCAGATCATCAATATTAATCAAGCAGGACATAGGGTTTTACCTCCATCAAGAGGGCCCGAACTTGGGTAAAAACATCGTGTCCCTCGTCTCCTGTTACCATCCGCCTAGACGCACAGTTCGGGACCCCCTACCCGAGATCCGCCGGTTTTGACACCGATAGTCTCCATAGTCGTACTCGTCGCTGCACCATCTTGAAAAAGAGTCAAGGTAGACTCGGCATCATCAATGCCACAAAGAGGGATGGCGGTGAAGTCGAACTTGGGAGCATCGTCTTGGAGCTCGTCGTGCTTAGACATCTTGGTGGTACTAGCCTCGTGCTTGTCGTAGATCTTGGTCGCCGTGAAGTTTGCTTGGGGTGGAGAAGCCTTGGCCTTCATGAGTTCTTGTTCCGCCTTGAGAGCACCAATGTAGTAGTCGTCGATGGACTTGTAGTTCTCGAGGAAGATTGTCTTGGAGATGTTGTTGTGTAATCCCATCATGAAGTGGAACTTCATTGACATGGGGTCGTCCATGCCGGCTCGTCGCAAGGCAATCTTCATCTCCTTGAAGTACTTGTCGATGGACTTGGATCCTTGTGTGGTGTTCTCCAATTGGCGTCGAAGTTGTTCCGTGTAGGTTGGAGGCACGAACTCTCGCCGCAAATCTCTCTTCATCTTGGGCCAACTCATGTCGTAGTACTCCGAAGGTGTGTGAAGCCACCATGCCAATGCATAGTCATGGAAGTTTCTTGTGGTGCACTTCACTTGATCTTCAGAAGGGACTTGATATAGCTTGAGGTAGTCATCCATCAAACGCTCCCATTCGAGGTACTCCTCGGGTTCATGAGTCCCATAGAAAGGAATCGCGTGGTCGATGTCGAGGTTGTAGTAGCTTGTGGAAGTCGCAGACTTGAGCTTGGGGAGCTTCTCTTGAGCGTAGTCTTGGGGTGCTTGCTGGCGAAGATGCCGAATATCCGAAGGTGAATATGCCTTGAAGTCGCTTGGCGAAGATGCCAAGGGAGATGGTGAAGTCGTTGAGCGGTTGTTGGTGTTGAGCTCTTGACCTTCACGTTCTCGTTGGTGATGGTGTCGATGCCGATGTGATCTTGCCATAGATGGTAGCTCGGAAGGATGTGCTCTTGAGCGTCTTCTCGAAGATGAGGAAGATTGCTTGTAAGACTTGATGAGGGCTTTGATCTCCTCCATTTGAGCTTGCATCTTGGCGTCGGAGTTGTTTTTCGTGGCATCAAACTCGTCGTTGTTGTTGTAGACCGAAGGTGAAATGCCTTGCCTATCCATCACAAGACTCGAGTAGAGGTGAGTAGGAAATGAGATAAACAATACCAAGTTACCTGTTCCCAAAGTTGAGGATGTATCCCGTTTCACTCAATGTGAAATGAAAGAATAGTGTAATTGGTACCGGACTTGTTCACTCACACCTGTCTCTCATGCCTTCATGGATAATGTTTTTAAGTGGAATGGATTGCCAAAGTCAATAGTCTCTGATAGAAACTGGATATTCACAAGTAACATGTGGCAGGCCTTCTTCAAAGCACTGCAAGTGAAATTGAGGTTTAGCTCTGCCTATCACCCACAATCAGATGGCCAGATAGAACGTGTGAATCAGTGTGTGGAAAATTACTTGCGTTGCATGGTTTTTTAGCAACCAAGGAAGTGGGCTAGTTTGGATCAAGCAAATGCCACTTGGGAGGATGCCGACTTGATCAAAGGTCTCTTTCCGGAGTTCTATACAGCTCCTAAGCTTATGCACAAAAATTTGATGCAAAATGTTAGCAAGAGTCAATAATGTTGAAAGAGATTCACAAATTCGCAAGTGAAACAAGTAGACCAATAGCAATATGTGGCACACGGAAACACACACACGGATAGATAAATGGGGTCGTGCAACCAAGGAATGAGCACAAAATGTGGAATCCATGGAAAACGCTCGTGTTGCACAACTCAAGAGAGATGCTAGCACGATTGCTCAAAAGGCTGATACGACACTTTTGCACAACCTATAAGATGCAAAATGGATAAACTTTCTATCCCAAGTATGCTATATGTGTATGATGTTCTGGTGCTTTAGCACAAGATGATCCAAGATGATCGAGTATGATACCATATGATATATTGTGATGCTATGGCTATTGCTTACAAGCTCTTTGCTCTCTTTTTGTTTGCTTAAAAGCTTATTCTCTCTTTTTTGGTATGGGCACTTTGCACAATGCACAAACCAAGATAGCAATAGTGTATATGCGGGAACAATCTTGTCACACAAGAGATACTATGATGATACCAATATGATATGGTATGTATGCAATGGAAGGTACGGATCACTAATGTGCACAAGTAACGTTGCCGACAATACTCAAATGGCTAGTCTCGATAGGCAAGTAACGCAAAATGGGCTAGGGGTTAACAATGCAATTGCAAGAGTAATATACAATGGTGTCATCGAGGTTACCGTCCTTGGCGACGATGAGAGGCAGTGTTGTCGATGTCGACCCGTTCCTAGGTAGCCGAAACACCCTAGGAAACGGAAAAACCGCAAACTCAAAATCTCCAAAGGCAAAAGTCAAATGGTGTTAGTGGAAAGCGGTGGTGGTTTGCAATAGGCAATGTGGAAGTGGAATGATGGCTATACACGTGTCGGAGTTGAAATTGCCATCCCTAAGTAGCCGAAACACCTTAGGAGACACAAGCCACAACTCAAACAAGCTCAAACAACAATTGGGTTAAGTAGGGGTGGCGGAAGTGTATGGTGGGCACGCCTATGCGGAAGTGGTGGTGGTGGTTGATGAAGAAGCAACCATCCCTAAGTATCCGAAACACCTTAGGAGACTCGAATCACTCCTCAAGCAACCACAAATTCTATGGATCACAATGGGTTAGGTTGTGGAAGTCGGTGGTGGCTATGCGGATAATATGGTGGAAGGCCTAGGCAAACTTGCCAAATTTTGGAAACTTTGATGGAGTCAAATGATGTTGGTGGTATTTTTGTGGGAAGGGGGATGCCAATAGATTCAAAACGAGCTAAAGAACGTCCAAATCGGAGTTCGGATGAATTAGTTATGGCCGAAACAAGAATCAGCCGAAGTCAATATCTACAGGTTACGGGCGTCCGGAAATGGACGGATGTCCGGTCGTTGGACGTCTGGTGAGATCGGAAATCCATAAATTCAGCTCGGGTTTGGGGTTCCGGTCATCTGGGAAAGGTCGGACGTCCGGTGCTTCGTGGGGGTCCGGACGTCCATAAAATGCCGTTCGTCTGGTGGGTCGGGGTCAACGCGAAATTTCAGATCCGGGACGCGATTTTGGGCGGAAATTGGGGATTTTGGGGTCAAAATTGATGAGATTTCGTGGATGGAAGATGGGGAAACTTGGGGAGATGCTAGATCCACTCGAAACCAAGCAAATCCATGGATCAAAATCAACAAAATATCATCAAACCAACAAATCACAAAAACATTTGGGGCTATTTTTGGTGGGGATTTTTGAAATTTAGGATGAAATCAAGCAAAAGAAGGCTAGAAAACGGTGGGAGGGACTCCAAATACGTGATAAACGTGTCTCATGATACCATATGGTACGGGGCTAACACGGTGTAGGCCGATCTTTCATGATTGGAGTGGGATCCCTCGAAGAATATGATAAACACGAGGAAGAACGAGGAGAAATCACAAGGGGAAACACTCAAGAACAAGTCCAATCACATCTCCACTAGACGATCAAACACACAAGATCCACAAAGGTACATGAACAACAAAAGTAAAGATACAAGGTAAGGTTCAACTCCAAGAGGAGGTCTTGATGGTATCCTAGACGGATCTTCCCACAAGGGGGTCTTGATGGTATCCCGCAGGATCTTCTCCTAGATGGAGGTCTTGGCCTCCAATGGAGTAGTGGTCTCTCTATCTCTCAAGAGTAGAGATAGGTAGGAGCAAAGCTCACATACAAATGTGCTATCACTTTGCTAACCCGAGAAAGGATGAGGGGGAGGTCTATTTATAGTCTAAGCCTTGAAGGGGTAAGTGGGAGAGAGATACAAGGCCAAAGGCCCGCGGCTGCGCACACAGGCGTCGGACGTCCGATCGATGTCGGACGTCCGGAGGCTCGGGACGGTCCGGATGTCCGTAAGTCTTCGGACTTCCGTAAATATCGTTCTTTCGCCGTGGCACCGGTCGTCCGTGGCCTGGGAGGTGTCGGGCGTCCGGTCTCGGTGGGTCGTCCGATCGCTGTAGATCTCGTCGGCATGACTCTTGGGCTGGCTAGAGTTCCAGGTGTTGGACGTCCGGCGTAGTCCGGTCATCCGGTAGCTGTAGATCATCGGACGTCCGGTGGCACGTCGGTCGTCCGGCCTCTGGGGACTCCGCAACTCCGTCTTCTTCTATCTTCTCTTCCATGCTTCCCTCGCGGATGGTGTAGTTGTTCCTTGGCGTTTGCACTCCTCCTCGTCATCCGTGAAGCTCCGGCAATACCTATGCATGCACACGAGTGGAGTGTTACGTAGTATACCATCCTCGAAGGGGTCAAGTGAACACGTGTAAAGGAGAAGATTCACCTTTATGTATGAGAAGTAGAGGTCATTCATGTCACTTGCCAAACGGACTCTTGACATGGTGATGACCGTAGGATGCTCCGCATGACCCGGTAGGGCCCTTGGCCTCACGAACCAGCACCAATGGGCCCATGTGTCCCGGTTCGTGACCGAACCGGGACTAATGGGCTTATCTCACCCGAACGTATGCCCTGTTTTCTACTAGTGCACATCACCAAGATCCCTGATAGAATCATCACGCTCTAGAAAAATATCCATGAAATGATGCCCAAACGTCACAAAAGCTCTCACGTTATCTATGGCATCCTCTCCATTGATCACTCTAAGCCCATTTGAGCTAACTTGAAGACATGGCATGCATGAGTACATTGTCATCCTTCCTTCCTTTTCATACCCTATCTACTCTATGAGATCATCCACATCTCGGGGTTACCATGTGTTCTTGTGGATTTTATCAAACCTATGCTCTGCCCTCCATAGTATTTTTTTCTTCTACCTTGGCCCATGAAAAAAACCCCCATGCCATATTTAAACAGAAAACATAGGATCATCATCACCGGCACAAGATAAATGGAGTTGATCGGTATAACATATTCAACAACAAGTTGACCACATGCAAATTGAGCAAAATGTATCAAAATGTAACTGATTGTAACCACACATGTTTCTGAAATGATCTAAAAAGAATGAACACTGAGTTAACATGTGTTTCTTAATTTCAACATTTGACTCCAAATTTTAACGACATAAGAAAGTATCTGAATTTTAACATGTAGCTGCCCATATTGTTAACCATATCTGAATGTACGTGAATTTGAACTACTTCAACAAATTATATCTGAATTTAAGCCAATTAATTACTAAATGTACATGAATGTATCTAAATTTGGACAACCTGGCATATGTATCAATCAATTCCTAATGCAGAAGACAATGTAGTACTAAATTACACATATCAGTGCCTACATTAATAGCAACTACATCAAAGAGAGCCCGCTTTAATTACAAACTCCCCTCAAATCAGTACAAACTCTAGTCAATTCACTACAAACCCTAGCTCTCGTCAACATATTGAATTGTATCTACAACCCCCCCCCAAATCAGTACAAACCCTAGTCAATGCCACCCAAACCCGAGCGAAAACCCAACCAAAATCCCCAAAAAATCCCCTGTCAAAACCCTAGCGCTAACCCCTTTCTCAATAAGATTTCGACTTTCAAATCCATTGATTGCGACTATGGACTATCGGCTATGGGGGGAAACACATGAATAAAAGCTGATTATGGCGGAGGCTTAGAGGATCATGGTGAGATCAGAGGATCGGTTAGACGGGTGGGGCCGTCGAGGCGATGGAATCAGCTAGGTGTTTGATAACTCTTAGCAGCAGCAATGTCAAGTGGGGCTGGCAGCACTAGAGGAATTCATTTTTGGTGGTGCTCCTCAGGTGCCGAGCGAGGACTTTCAGGGTGAAAACCTAAGGTCTAGCCTTCATTGGTTGTGTCTGACAATTACATTGCTGAAGGAATTGTTTTCAGAGATCAGACTCCTCCAGGGTGAAAATCTAAGATCTTGGATTGGGCAACGACGGTGCTCGTGCACGGTTTCCTTCTTGAAGGCGTTGCTTTTGGAGAACTTTATATTTTGTGGTGTTGTATTTGGTGGTGGTTTGTCTGCAGCTATTGGAAGGAGTCAAATCATTGTGGCGGGACCATTGTTTTTTCTTTTTTTTTTCTTTTTTTCTTTGATTGCGTGCATCCGGGATGTCTTCGTGACATCCTCTAGGTGCAGAGGCTGGATGTAATTGGCATCTTCGCGCTATTAATATATTCCTCTTTTTTTTTAAAAGTTGCCAATGCAATAGTTTTCTACCTGGTTGATGTGATTGATGTGCTTGCCCTATCCACCATATCTTCCCTTGCCCTGATAGACACCCCCACATCGGCGATCATTGTTACCGGAGTTGCCAAGTTGCAATTATATCATCTTAAAAGATTTATGAGATACTTCATTATCATTTTATGTTATGTTGAACTTAATAGAATGATGCACTTTGTTATTTGAATTGTAATTCTCTATGGGATCGAACTTTTGTTCTATTTTAGCATTCAGATTTCAAAAAATATTCTCCGGTCATCTACCTAGCTACTTGAGGAGTAGGAATTAAGCTTAGGGATGATGATATGTCTTCAACGTATCTATAACTTTTTAAGTACTAGATCATGGTTGGCGCGCATTGCTGCGCCCATCTATTTTTCTAGTAGAGTGATATAATTCTACAAATACATAGACATGATAGATCTGCATTCTTAACTTCTGAAGGTAAGCCAATATTTATCATTTTATGTAACTATCATCTTGTATATTTTCCGGGTCATTTGACCATCCTCTTAGTTCCATGTCTACGTAGTTTTTTCTAGCATCTCATAAATTGGATTATAAATCTACAACATAAGCATTTCATGACCATGAATGTGCCAAGAGGTGATCGTACAAGGAAAGTCAAAACAAATGGCAATCCATGAAATTGATCACTATATACTAATCTCGACAAAGCTTCAGAGTGAAACACCTCAAAATAATAATAGTCTGACATCCATACAAAGTCCTATTTTCTCTTAGTTACATATATGTCAGTGACATCGGCAATATAATTAAAGGATGGTGTATCTGATGCGACTAAACAGATAGATTTATCAATGGCATGTCGAAAGTTGCAATGCTCTCAGTGGATGGATGGGCTCCTTCAACCGTTGGTGCATTTGATATTCGCAATTCTTGCGCCCTGTATATTTGTATAGGAAAAAAGATTAGTGGAAGTACTAAATATATGGAACGAAAATACAACCGTGACCTTTATCTTTAGATCAATATAAATGAAATTTTTGTATAAATAACAGTCCAAGACACTACAAATACTATTTGGTGAGCCATGTGGCCACACTTGCTCATGTACATGACAAACTTAACTATAGAAAAACTATGAAGATGAGTATACATTATTCTGACCAAGGAAGAAGGTACAGATTCGATGTCAACTTTAGTTGGTTCAATGCATGTACAGAAATCACCAACACTTATGTTTGTAGCAGCATTTGTCTCTCGTTAAATCTAATGAACAAGAAGATAGACATACTTGAGGACTAAATTAAAGATGCAACATAAAGGGTAATATTGTGATAAATTTGTACATAGCCAGATATGAAGCGGCAATGTCCTATGCTCATGACAAATAGCTGTAGAGGTTTAGAATAAGAATGCAAATAGAGTAGGACCCATTTGGAAAGAAACCCCATAAAATCTAAGAGCTATTTATTCTAAAATAATGCATGAAAAAGATAATTTTAGAATGAAAGGACCATACAATTTGAACAACCATTCAAGTACATTAAGAATCGAGGGAATGATTATTCTAAATAATAATGTAAGAAGATGATGCCTAGAAATTCTTTAATCTAGATCATAATGCTGATAATTTAGCATATCATTATTGTACTCCAAGATGAAGGAACAAAGTAGATTGATCGTGGTCGTTCCACCATTGTCTATTAGTTCATCCATGTACTCAAGAGATGTACATCAAGTCATGCATTAAAATAAAATTTCTGAAACAATACACATTTAGTAGCAAAAGGAGATGCTACAAATTGTCAAATTCTTATGGTTGTTCTGGTACAAGGTAGTCATATATTTATAATTAGCTATCTACCAGAAAAATTCATTGTATTTCTATAAGTTGTGGTTCTTCTTTATATCACTTACCTATTGTCCTGTTTGGCAAGTTATAAACACAACACATGCTAAAAGCACTAATCTGAACTGGGAATGAATTGATGGACCTGTCTCTCAAGCAATTTGTAATATGAAGTTGCAAACTGTAACAACCGTTAATATGAACCACTCAAAGCATCCACAGAAGTGCATGTTGATAATGAATATCACAACACATGTCAAACCAAATGAAGCGGTGATTGTGCCATAGTGTTAGCCAAGGAGAAGCAAAGCAACATACCTGAATGTGAACTCTTGCAGCTCACGTGCCTCTTGGATATTGTACATCAAACATAAGCCCTACAAGAGTCAAAACACATTTGTGTCCAAAGCAGGAACACCTTCTGAGCAATTCAAAAATAGAAATTCTAACAACTGTACCGCTCTAGCAGCCATGATCGCAGTTGTGTGTCAGGCACATGTTCCAAGCAATTCCTATTCCAATATAGAAATTCCAAACAAACAAGCACAACAACCCCTACAACAAGCAACAGTAAATCAGTTGGGTTTGATATGGGAACATCTACGAAATCACATGGATGAAGAAGAATCGCTAACTGACACAGAACTAAGCAACGAACATGGCTGACAAATGTCGGGAGGTATCAATGGAAGGCAGAGAGGGTATAGCTCGAATTTTCTGTTAGATTGTACAAAGCAGTCACCTGATCGATAAAAAAATCATTGCGGGGTCACATCTCATGCATCATCTCTAATGGAGAAAAAAATAAGAGCAGGCAACTATTTCATCAAGGATGTTGCGTGCTTCAATGACTCCACGGGCTCGACCACCGCGTGGAAGGCGTCTGGTCCTCTTCCGGCATGGTGGAGCAAACCACACCATTGCCGAATGAAAAAAGGGGCGGGGTTGGGAGAGCCTCGGACACCATAACAGCGGCAGGCCTGCGAGCCGGTGGCGGCAGCGGACCTAGGATCCACCCAAGGTTGAGGTCGCCAGCAATGAGAGGTCAACAGAACTACTTGAAGGGACGGGTCCGCTCGTCTATCCCTTCACGCTAGATCCCCTCGTGGCGCCTTGGCTTGAGTGTGTCCGCCATATATCCCCTCGCGCGCCTCGTCCGTTCCTCATCTGACCGCGCCACGAGGATGGTGGCGCCTGTGTTGTGGGTTAGAGAGATATGAGAGATGGGGTGGGAATTGAACGAGAGGGATGAGAGGTCAGTGTGGACGGAAGGAAATGAACGATCGCCATCCATCCAGGATCAGACGTCTCGTCGTGTAAAAGAACGAGAGAGCCTCGATTTGGTTTCGGGAGCAGCTGCCCAGGACAGTTGGCCCAGGAGCAGCCCACGCGCGAGAGGAGGTGAGGAGAAGCCCACACGCAAAGGGGATGTATCGGACGACCAACAATGATCAAGACATGAAATCTGACGGTAGAATGCTTGATTGCGCGAGACGCCTCGAATTAGGCTCGGTTTTACTGTCCTTAATTCATGTTGTATTCACATCAATTATGTATGGTTTGTTGGAGATATGCCCTAGTGGCAATCATGTATGATGATATTTTCTATTTGTTTATGAATAAAGATAGTCTTTGACATTATCAATGATGTGTATCAGCAAGTATGTGGCTTGTTTGTGGGACTATGCATTGTATGATGACTATCCTAAAAGGTCCCTAGTCAAAAGGGTTGTGTGGACGCGCAGCCGACTAGACTAGCATATGACATGGTCGATAGCTTGGTCTCACTATCCATGGAGCATTGGATGGATTCGGATAATATGGACTTGGAAGGATCTGGTCGGATTCGACATAGTCGGATCTGAGTCGAGATAAGGTCCGAGTTGGACAGACCCCATTCATAATTTTTAATTATTTCAATGAGATAAATTTTTGAAAAATTAAGAATTTCAGTATTTTTTCTTATTCTTTTTATTTATTCTTTCAGAAAGAGAGAAGAATTGGTTTGGTGAATCGGAAACAATTTTATAAAAAAATTGAAGTAAAAATTGCAATTTCTTTTCTTATGGAATTTTCGTGCTTATCTTAGTTGTTGGTTTAGTTTATGCATGGCGAAAAGGAGCCTTGGAATGGTCTTAACTGAATATTTAGACAAAAAAAGAAGGAAAAGATTCTATTGAGGCAGTTATGAATTTGATTGAGTTTCCCTTACTTGACCAAACAAGTTCCAATTCTGTTATTTCAACTACACCAAATGATCTTTCGAATTGGTCAAGACTCTCTAGTTTATGGCCCCCTCTATATGGTACCAGTTGTTGTTTCATTGAATTTGCTTCATTAATAGGCTCACGGTTCGACTTTGATCGTTATGGATTGGTACCAAGAGATCATTGTTATCATGGCTTATGTGATACGGGTGCTAGTGTGAGTGCAATACCTCAGTCCTTATATAAAGAAATTATGCATGATATTGCACCTGCTGAGATAGAAGGTATTCATGTTATTATTAAGCTTGCCAATAGAGATACTATTTCACCAATTGGGATTGTCAGAGATGTTGAAGTCTTGTGTGGGAAAATTAAATATCCTACTGATTTTCTTGTTCTTGGTTCCCCACAAGATGACCTTTGTCCCATAATATTTGATAGACCCTTCTTGAATACTGTTAATGCTAAGATAGACAGCGAAAAAGATATTGTTACTATTGGTTTAGGGGATATGTCTCATGATTTTAATTTCTCCAAATTCCGTAGACAACCCCATGATAAAGAATTGTCGAGTAAAGATGAAATTATTGGTCTTGCTTCTATTGTCGTACCTCCTAATGATCCTTTAGAACAATATTTGCTCAACCATGAAAATGATATGTTTAAGAATGAGAGAAGGGAAATAGATGAAGTATTCTTTAAGAAAGGACCAATTTTGAAACACAACTTGCCTGTTGAAATCCTTGGGGATCCTCCTCCACCTAAGGGTGACCCTGTGTTTGAGCTTAAACAATTACCTGATACTCTTAAATATGCTTATCTTGATGAAAAGAAGATATATCCTGTTATTATTAGTGCTAACCTTTCAGAGCATGAAGAAGAGAAATTATTGAAACCACTGAAGAAGCATTGTGCTGCTATTGGATATACTCTTGATGATCGTAAGGGCATTAGTCCTACTCTATGCCAGCACAAAATAAAATTGGAGAAAGATGCTAAACCAGTACACCAACGATGGTTAAATCCTAAGATGAAAGAAGTGGTAAGAAATGAAATACTAAAACTTCTGGAGGCAGGTATAATTTATCTTGTTGCTGATAGTCAGTGGGTAAGTCCCGTTCATTGTGTCCCTAAGAAGGGAGTTATTACTGTTGTTCCTAATGATAAGGATGAATTGATCCCACAAAGAATTGTTACAGGTTATAGAATGGTAATTGATTTTCACAAATGAAATAAAACTACTAGAAAAGATCATTACCCTCTATCTTTTATTGATCAAATGCTAGAAAGACTATCCAAACATACACATTTTTGCTTTGTAGATGGTTATTCTGGTTTCGCTCAAATACCTGTGTCAAAAGAGGATCAGGAAAAGACCACTTTTACGTGCCCTTTCGGTAACTTTTCTTATAGACGTATGCCTTTTGGTTTATGCAATGCACATGCTACCTTTCAAAGATGTATGACTGCTATATTCTCTGACTTTTGTGAAAATATTGTTGAGGTTTTCATGGATGATTTCTCCGTTTACGAAACTTCTTGTGATGATTGCTTCAGCAACCTTGATTGAGTTTTGCAGAGATGTGAAGAAACTAATCTTGTCTTGAATTGGGAGAAGTGTCACTTAATGGTTAATGAAGGTATTGTCTTGGGGCATAAAATTTCTGAAAGAGGTATTAAAGTTGATAAAGCTAAAGTAGATGCTATTGAAAAGATGTCATGTCCTAAAGATATCAAAGGTATAAGAAGTTTCCTTGGTCATGCATGTTTTTTAGGAGGTTTATTAAAGACTTCTATGAAATTATAGGCCTCTCACTAATCTCTTTCAAAAAGATGGTCCTTTTGTTTTTGATGATGATTGTGTAGAAGCATTCAAAATACTTAAGAAAGCCTTGATTTCTGCACCTATTATTCGGCCACCTGATTGGAATTTACCCTTTGAAATTATGTGCGATGCTAGTGATTATGTTGTTGGTGTTATTCTAGGACAAAGAGTTGATAAGAAATTAAATGTTATCCAATATGCTAGTAAAACTCTAGACAGTGCCCAGAGAAATTATGCTACTACTGAAAAAGAATTCTTAGCAGTTGTATTTGCTTGTGATAAGTTCAGACCTTATATCGTTGATTCCAAAGTAACTGTTCACACTGATCATGCTGCTATTAAATATCTTATGGAAAAGAAAGATGTTAAACCTAGACTTATTATATGGGTTCTCTTGCTACAAGAATTTGATTTGCATATAATTGATAGAAAAGGAGTTGAGAAACCTATTATAGACAACTTGTCTAGGTTAGAAAATGTTCTTGATGACCCACTGCCTATTGATGATAGCTTTCTTGATGAACAATTAGCTGTCATAAATGCTTCTCGTACTTCTCCATGGTATGCTAATTATGCTAATTACACTGTTGCTAAATTTATACCACCTAGTTTCACATACCAGCAAAAGAAAAAGTTTTTCTATGATTTAAGACATTACTTTTGGGATGACCCACACTTTATAAATGAGTAGATGGTGTTATTAGACATTGCGTACCTGAGCATGAACAGGAACATATCCTACACAAGTGTCACTCCGAGGTTTACAGAGGACACCACGCTGGAGATAGAACTCCACATAAGGTATTGCAATCCGGTTTTTATTGGCCTACTCTTTTCAAAGATGCCCATAAGTTTGTCTTGTCTTGCGATGAATGTCAAAGAATTGGTAATATTAGTTGACGTCAAGAAATGCCTATGAATTATTAACTTGTTACTGAACCATTTGATGTTTGGGGCTTTGATTATATGGGACCTTTTCCTTCCTCTAATGGATATACACATATTTTAGTTGATGTTGATTACGTTACTAAGTGGGTAGAAGCTATTCCAACTAGTAGTGCTGATCATAACACTTCTATTAAGATGCTTAAAGAAGTTATTTTTTTGAGGTTTGGAGTCCCTAGATATTTAAATGACTGATGGTGGTTCACATTTTATTCATGGTGCTTTTCGTAAAATGCTTGCTAAGTATGATGTTAATCATAGAATTGCATCTTTCGGTACAAAAAAATACACTTCTGTGATGATATGTGTTTGTCATGGTAGGTTACGTTTTATGTCATGCATGTACATCCATGACGATTTTATGACAGAATCAAGATAGTCATATCTGTGCTGTCGTAGAAGTGTTCCATGACATTACCAAAATTATCATCACGGAAGTGTCCACTTCCATGACGATAAATCGCGCGTCACAGAAGTGCTTTCATCAAGGGTGACCGACACGTGACAGCCATCGTAATGGAATGCCTTTAAGCGATCAGGTCCGGTTTTGGATCCGATAACCCGTTAACAGCCCCAACCAATGGGGATTTTCCATGTGTAAAATCATCATTGGCTGGAGGAAACACGTGTCGGCTCACCGTTGGGACAGATGTCATCCATCCATTGGACTGAAGGCGCCTATGATACGTTGACACGTGGCACGGCCCAACAGAGGCCATTCCTGTGAAAAGGCCGACCCGTTTGACTTGGTCAAAAGGTGGCGGGCTGGCCCACGGAAAGCCTGTTAACGACATGTTCGCATATAGCCCATTTACAGGCCACTAACCTAGGGCCCGTTACGACCTATCCAAATTAGGCCCAATTGAAGGAAATATGCCCTAGAGGCAATAATAAAGTTATTATTTATTTCCTCATATCATGATAAATGTTTATTATTAATGCTAGAATTGTATTAACCAGAAACATGATACATGTGTGAATGCATAGACAAACATAGTGTCACTAGTATGCCTCTACTTGAACTAGCTCATTGATCAAAGATGGTTATGTTTCCTAACCATAGGCATGTGTTGTCATTTGATTAATGGGATCACATCATTAGGAGAATGATGTGATTGACTTGACCCATTCCGTTAGCTTAGCACTTGATCATTTAGTATGTTGCTATTGCTTTCTTCATGACTTATACAAAGTTCCTGCAACTATGAGATTGTGCAACTCCCGTTTATCGGAGGAACACTTTGTGTGCTACCAAACGTCACAACGTAATTGGGTGATTATAAAGGTGCTCTACAGGTGTCTCCAAAGGTACATGTTGAGTTGGCATAATTCGAGATTAGGTTTTGTCAGTCCGATTGTCGGAGAGGTATCTTTGGGCCCTCTCAGTAATACTCATCACCTAAGCCTTGCAAGCATTGTAACTAATGAGTTAGTTATGAAATGATGTATTACAGAACAAGTAAAGAGACTTACCGGTAACGATATTGAACTAGGTATTGGATACCGACGATCGAATCTCGGGCAAGTAACATACCGATGACAAAGGGAACAACGTATGTTGTTATGCGGTTTGACCGATAAAGATCTTCGTAGAATATGTAGGAACCAATATGAACATCCAGGTTCCGCTATTGGTTATTGGCCGAGAATAGTTCTAGGTCATGTCTACATAGTTCTCGAACCCGTAGGGCCCGCACGCTTAACGTTACGATGACAATTTTATTATAAGTTTATAAGTTTTGATGTACCGAAGGTTGTTCAGAGTACCGGATGTGATCACGGACATGACGAGGAGTCTCAAAATGGTCGAGACATAAAGATTGATATATTGGACGGATATATTTGGACACCGGAAAGGTTTCAGATGAGATTGGGACTATACCGGAGTTCCAGAAGGTTACCGGAACCCCACGGTAAGTATATGGGCCTTATTGGGCCTTAGTGGAAGGGAGGGAGAAGGAGCAAAGGAGGGGGCGCCCCCCCCCCAAGCCCAATCCGAATTGGGAGGGGGGGCGGCCCCCCTTTCCTTCTTCCCTCCCCTCTCTTCCTTCCCTCTCCTACTCCTAATAGGAAAGGGGGGCCAAACCTACTTGGAGCAGGTTTGCCCCCCGTAGGGCGCGCCTCCCCTCTTGGCCGGCCCCCTCCTCCTCTCCCCCTTTATATACGGAGGAGGGGGGCACCCCATAGACACACAAGTTGATCTACGGATCGTTCCTTAGCCGTGTGCGGTGCCCCCCTCCACCATATTCCACCTCGGTCATATCGTCGCGGAGTTTAGGCGAAGCCCTGCGCTGGTAGAACATCATCATCGTCACCGCGCCGTCATGCTGACGGAACTCATCCCCGACGCTTTGCTGGATTGGAGCCCGGGGAACGTCATCGAGCTGAACGTGTGCTGAACAAGGAGGTGCCGTACGTTCGGTGCTTGGATCGGTCGAATCGTGAAGACGTACGACTACATCAACCGCGTTGTCATAACGCTTCCACTTACGGTCTACGAGGGTACGTGGACAACACTCTCCCCTCTCGTTGCTATGCCATCACCATGATCTTGCGTGTGCGTAGGAATTTTTTTGAAATTACTACGTTCCCCAACAGTGGCATCAGAGCCAGGTTTTATGCGTAGATGTCATATGCACGAGTAGAACACAAGTGAGTTGTGGGCGATACAAGTCATACTGCTTACCAGCATGTCATACTTTGGTTCGGCAGTATTGTGAGATGAAGCGGCCCGGACCGACATTGCGCGTACGCTTACGCGAGACTGGTTTCACCGTTACGAGCACTCGTGCTTAAAGGTGGCTGGCGGGTGTCTGTCTCTCTCACTTTAGCTAAATCGAGTGTGGCTATGCCCGGTCCTTGCGAAGGTTAAAACAGCACTAACTTGACGAACTATCGTTGTGGTTTTGATGCATAGGTAAGAACGGTTCTTGCTAAGCCCATAGCAGCCACGTAAAATTTGCAACAACAAAGTAGAGGACGCCTAACTTGTTTTTGCAGGGCATGTTGTGATGTGATATGGCCAAGACGTGATGCTATATTTTATTGTATGAAATGATCATGTTTTGTAACCGAAGTTATCGGCAACTGGCAGGAGCCATATGGTTGTCGCTTTATTGTATGAAATGCAAACACCCTATAATTGCTTTACTTTATCACTAAGCGGTAGCGATAGTCGTAGAAGCAATAGATGGCGTAAACGACAACGATGCTACGATGGAGATCAAGGTGTCGCGCCGGTGACGATGGTGATTACGATGGTGCTTCGGAGATGGAGATCACAAGCACAAGATAATGATGGCCATATCATATCACTTATATTGATTGCATGTGATGTTTATCCTTTATGCATCTTATCTTGCTTCGATTGACGGTAGCATTTTAAGATGATCTCTCACTAACAATTATCAAGAAGTTTCTCCCTGAGTATGCACCGTTGCCAAAGTTCGTCATGCCTAGACACCATGTGATGCTCGGGTGTGATAAGCTCTACGTCCATCTACAACGGGTGCAAGCCAGTTTTGCACACGCAGAATACTCAGGTTAAACTTGACGAGCCTAGCATATGCAGATATGGCCTCGGAACACGGAGACCGAAAGGTCGAGCGTGAATCATATAGTAGATATGATCAACATAGAGATGTTCACCATTGAAAACTACTCCATGTCACGTGATGATCGGTTATGGTTTAGTTGATTTGGATCACGTGATCACTTAGATGACTAGAGAGATGTCTGTCTAAGTGGGAGTTCTTAAATAATATGATTAATTGAACTTAAATTTATCATGAACTTAGTACCTGATAGTATTTTGCTTATCTATGTTTGTCGTAGATAGATGGCTCGTGCTGTTGTTCCGTTGAATTTTAATGCGTTCCTTGAGAAAGCAAAGTTGAAAGATGATGGTAGCAATTACACGGACTGGGTCCATAACTTGAGGATTATCCTCATTGCTGCACAGAAGAATTACGTCCTGGAAGCACTGCTGGGTGCGAGGCCTGCTGCAGGAGCAACACCAGATGTCGTGAACGTCTGGCAGAGCAAAGCTGATGACTACTCTATAGTTCAGCGTGCCATCCTTTACGGCTTAGAACCGGGTCTTCAACGACGTTTTGAACGGCATGGAGCATATGAGATGTTACAGGAGTTGAAGTTAATATTTCAAGCAAATGCCCGGATTGAGAGATATGAAGTCTCCAATAAGTTCTACAGCTGCAAGATGGAGGAGAATAGTTCTGTCAGTGAGCATATACTCAAAATGTCTGGGTATAATAATCACTTGATTCAACTGGGAGTTAATCTTCCGGATGATAGCGTCATTGACAGAATTCTCCAATCACTGCCACCAAGCTACAAAAGCTTTGTGATGAACTATAATATGCAAGGGATGAACAAGACAATTCCCGAGCTCTTCGCAATGCTAAAGGCTGCGGAGGTAGAAATCAAGAAGGAGCATCAAGTGTTGATGGTCAACAAGACCACTAGTTTCAAGAAAAAGGGAAAAGGGAAGAAGAAGGGGAACTTCAAGAAGAACAGCAAGCAAGTTGCTACTCAAGAGAAGAAACCCAAGTCTGGACCAAAGCCTGAAACTGAGTGCTTCTACTGCAAGCAGATTGGTCACTGGAAGCGGAACTGCCCCAAGTATTTGGCAGATAAGAAGGATGGCAAAGTGAACAAAGGTATATGTGATATACATGTTATTGATGTGTACCTAACTAGAGCTCGTAGTAGCACCTGGGTATTTGATACTGGTTCTGTTGCTAATATTTGCAACTCGAAACAGGGACTACGGAATAAGCGAGCACTGGCCAAGGACGAGGTGACGATGCGCGTGGGAAACGGTTCCAAAGTGGATGTAATCGCGGTCGGCACGCTACCTCTACATCTACCTTCGGGATTAGTTTTAGACTTGAATAATTGTTATTTGGTGCCAGCGTTGAGCATGAACATTATATCTGGATCTTGTTTGATGCGAGACGGTTATTCATTTAAATCAGAGAATAATGGTTGTTCTATTTATATGAGTAATATCTTTTATGGTCATGCACCCTTGAAGAGTGGTCTATTTTTATTGAATCTCGATATTAGTGATACACATATTCATAATGTTGAAGCCAAAAGATGCAGAGTTGATAATGATAGTGCAAGTTATTTGTGGCACTGCCGTTTAGGTCATATCGGTGTAAAGTGCATGAAGAAACTCCATACCGATGGACTTTTGGAATCACTTGATTATGAATCACTTGGTACTTGCGAACCGTGCCTCATGGGCAGGATGACTAAAACACCGTTCTCCGGTACTATGGAGAGAGCAACAGATTTGTTGGAAATCATACATACAGATGTATGTGGTCCGATGAATGTTGAAGCTCGTGGCGGATATCGTTATTTTCTCACCTTCACAAATGATTTGAGCAGATATGGGTATATCTACTTAATGAAGCACAAGTCTGAAACATTTGAAAAGTTCAAAGAATTTTAGAGTGAAGTGGAAAATCATCGTAACAAGAAAATAAAGTTTCTACGATCTGATCATGGAGGAGAATATTTGAGTTATGAGTTTGGTTTACATTTGAAACAATGCGGAATAGTTTCGCAACTCACGCCACCTGGAACACCACAAAGAAATGGTGTGTCCAAACGTTGTAATCATACTTTACTAGATATGGTGCGATCTATGATGTCTCTTACTGATTTACCGCTATCGTTTTGGGGTTATGCTTTAGAGAGGGCTGCATTCACATTAAATAGGGCACCATCTAAATCCGTTGAGACGACGCCTTATGAACTGTGGTTTGGCAAGAAACCAAAGTTGTCGTTTCTTAAAGTTTGGGGCTGCGATGCTTATGTGAAGAAACTTCAACCAGATAAGCTCGAACCCAAATCGGAGAAATGTGTCTTCATAGGATACCCAAAAGAGACTATTGGGTACACCTTCTATCACAGATCCGAAGGCAAGACATTCGTTGCTAAGAATGGATCCTTTCTAGAGAAGGAGTTTCTCTCGAAAGAAGTGAGTGGGAGGAAAGTAGAACTTGAGGAGGTAACGGTACCTGGTCCCTTATTGGAAAGTAGTTCATCACAGAAATCAGTTCCTGTGACAAATACACCAATTAGTGAGGAAGCTAATGATATTGATCATGAAACTTCAGATCAAGTGTCTACTGAACCTCGTAGGTCTACCAGAGTAAGATCCGCACCAGAGTGGTACGGTAATCTTGTTCTGGAAGTCATGTTACTTGACCATGATGAACCTATGAACTATGAGGAAGCGATGATGAGCCCAGATTCCGCAAAATGGCTAGAGGCCATGAAATCTGAGATGGGATCCATGTATGAGAACAAAGTATGGACTTTGGTTGACTTGCCCGATGATCGGCAAGCCATTGAGAATAAATGGATTTTTAAGAAGAAGACTGACGCTGACGGTAATGTAACTGTCTATAAAGCTCGACTTGTTGTGAAAGGTTTTTGACAAGTTCAAGGGGTTGACTACGATGAGACTTTCTCACCCGTAGCGATGCTTAAGTCTGTCTGAATCATGTTAGCGATTGCCGCATTTTATGAGTATGAAATTTGGCAGATGGATGTAAAAACTGCATTCCTGAATGGATTTCTGGAAGAAGAGTTGTATATGATGCAACCGGAGGGTTTTGTAGATCCTAAGGGAGCTAACAAAGTGTGCAAGCTCCAGCGATCAATCTATGGTCTGGTGCAAGCCTCTCGAAGTTGGAATAAACGCTTTGATAGTGTGATCAAAGCATATGGTTTTATACAGATTTTTGGAGAAGCCTGTATTTACAAGAAAGTGAGTGGGAGCTCTGTAGTATTTCTAATATTATATGTGGATGACATATTGTTGATTGGAAATGATATAGAATTTTCGGATAGCATAAAAGGATACTTGAATAAAAGTTTTTCAATGAAAGACCTCGGTGTAGCTGCTTACATATTGGGCATTAAGATCTATAGAGATAGATCAAGACGCTTGATTGGACTTTCACAAAGCACGTACCTTGATAAAGTATTGAAAAGGTTCAATATGGAACAGGCGAAGAAAGGGTTCTTGCCTGTATTACAAGGTATAAAGTTGAGTCAGAGTCAATGCCCGACCACTGCAGAAGATAGAGAGAAAATGAAAGGTGTTCCCTATGCTTCAGCCATAGGCTCTATCATGTATGCAATGTTGTGTACCAGACCTGATGTGTGCCTTGCTATTAGTTTGGCAGGGAGGTACCAAAGTAACCCAGGAGTGGGTCACTGGACAGCGGTCAAGAACATCCTGAAATACCTGAAAAGGACTAAGGATATGTTTCTCATATTTGGAGGTGACAAAGAGCTAGTCGTAAATGGTTACGTCGATGCAAGCTTTGACACTGATCCGGACAATTCTAAATCGCAAACCGGATACGTATTTTTATTAAATGGTGGAGCTGTAAGTTAGTGCAGTTCTAAACAAAGCATCGTGGCGGGATCTACATGTGAAGCAGAGTACATAGCTGCTTCAGAAGCAGCAAATGAAGGAGTCTGGATGAAGGAGTTCATTTCCGATCTAGGTGTTGTACCTAGTGCATCGGGACCAATGAAGATCTTCTGTGGCAATACTGGTGCAATTGCCTTGGCAAAGGAATCCAGATTTCACAAGAGGACCAAGCACATCAAGAGACGATTCAATTCCATTCGGGACCAAATCCAAGTGGGAGACATAGAGATTTTCAAGATACATATAGATCTGAATGTTGCAGACCCGTTGACTAAACCACTCTCATGAGCAAAACATGATCAACACCAGGACTCCATGGGTGTTAGAATCATTACTATGTAATCAAGATTATTGACTCTAGTGCAAGTGGGAGACTGAAGGAAATATGCCCTAGAGGCAATAATAAAGTTATTATTTATTTCCTCATATCATGATAAATGTTTATTATTCATGCTAGAATTGTATTAACCGGAAACATGATACATGTGTGAATACATAGACAAACATAGTGTCACTAGTATGCCTCTACTTGAACTAGCTCATTGATCAAAGATGGTTATGTTTCCTAACCATAGGCATGTGTTGTCATTTGATTAATGGGATCACATCATTAGGAGAATGATGTGATTGACTTGACCCATTCCGTTAGCTTAGCACTTGATCATTTAGTATGTTGCTATTGCTTTCTTCATGACTTATACAAAGTTCCTGCAACTATCAGATTGTGCAACTCCCGTTTACCGGAGGAACACTTTGTGTGCTACCAAACGTCACAACGTAATTGGGTGATTATAAAGGTGCTCTACAGGTGTCTCCAAAGGTACATGTTGAGTTGGCATAATTCGAGATTAGGTTTTGTCAGTCCGATTGTCGGAGAGGTATCTTTGGGCCCTCTCAGTAATACTCATCACCTAAGCCTTGCAAGCATTGTAACTAATGAGTTAGTTATGAAATGATGTATTACGGAACGAGTAAAGAGACTTACCGGTAACGAGATTGAACTAGGTATTGGATACCGACGATCGAATCTCGGGCAAGTAACATACCGATGACAAAGGGAACAATGTATGTTGTTATGCGGTTTGACCGATAAAGATCTTCGTAGAATATGTAGGAACCAATATGAACATCCAGGTTCCGCTATTGGTTATTGACCGAGAATAGTTCTAAGTCATGTATACATAGTTCTCGAACCCGTAGGGTCCGCACGCTTAACGTTACGATGACAGTTTTATTATGAGTTTATAAGTTTTGATGTACCGAAGGTTGTTCGGAGTACCGGATGTGATCACGGACATCACGAGGAGTCTCGAAATGGTCGAGACATAAAGATTGATTTATTGGACGGATATATTTGGACACCGAAAAGGTTCCGGATGAGGTTGGGACTATACCGGAGTTCCGGGAGGTTACCGGAACCCCCCGGTAAGTATGTGGGCCTTATTGGGCCTTAGTGGAAGGGAGGGAGAAGGAGCAAAGGAGGGGGCGCCCCCCCCCGCAAGCCCAATCCGAATTGGGAGGGGGGCCGGCCCCCCTTTCCTTCTTCCCTCCCCTCTCTTCCTTCCCTCTCCTATTCCTAATAGGAAAGGGGGGCCAAACCTACTTGGAGTAGGTTTGCCCCCCCCTAGGGCGCGCCTCCCCTCTTGGCCGGCCCCCTCCTCCTCTCCCCCTTTATATACGCATGACGAGGGCACCCCATAGACACACAAGTTGATCTACGGATCGTTCCTTAGCCGTGTGCGGTGCCCCCCCCCCACCATATTCCACCTTGGTCATATCGTCGCGGAGTTTAGGCGAAGCCCTAGGCCGGTAGAACATCATCATCGTCACCACGCCGTCGTGCTGACGGAACTCATCCCCAACACTTTGCTGGATTGGAGCCAGGGGAACGTCATCGAGCTGAACGTGTGTTGAACACGGAGGTGCCGTACATTCGGTGCTTGGATCGGTCGAATCGTGAAGACGTACGACTACATCAACCGCGTTGTCATAACGCTTCCGCTTACGGTCTACGAGGGTACATGGACAACACTCTCCCCTCTCATTGCTATGCCATCACCATGATCTTGCGTGTGCGTAGGAATTTTTTTGAAATTACTACGTTCCCTAACACCAATAGCGTCATTTGGGCCGTCAATATGATTCCAGCCCGTTTTAACTTCCGGCCCATGTATGGCCCATGACGTCTTTCAGCCCATATGAGGCCCTTTGTAACTCTTGGCCTATTAACAGCCCGTGGCGAAATTGGCCCGTAATGAACAGTGTATCACTCTATACCCATTAACGGTCCATCATTCTATTGGGCCGTTTTCAGCCCATGTTATCTTTCGGCCTTCTCATGGCCTATTTATTCTTGGGCTCATTTCCAGCATTCGGTTACTTATGGCCCGTTACTATCATTTTCTGCTGGTGGGCCAAATTCAGCCCATGGTTATAGTCGGCCCGTTTGTGGCCAGTTAATACGTTGGGCTGTTTTCATGTCAATAAAAAACCCGTTGGGTTGTTTTCACAGAGTTATCAAATATGGCCTATTAACGGCCCGTTACGGTCCACGAATAATACGGCCCATGATTGGCGAAATGATTATACGCCCCGTAGAAGGCCCATGGATCCTACGGCCCATAGAAGGCCCATGGATCCTATGGACCGTAGAAGACCCATGGATCATACGGCCTGTAGAAGGCCCATGGATCCTAAGGCCCGTATAGAATACCAATGGATCCTATGGCCCGTAAAAGGCCCATGGATCATACGACCCGCAGGAGGCCCATGGTTACAGCAGTCTGTGTGTTGCCATGATTATTGTGTCCTAGTTACCAAAAATAGGTTATTATCGCCACTGGAAAAACACAGAAAAGGAACTATAGTGACTACAAGCAAACAACTAAACAAGGCAATAAATAAATAAATAAGCAAGCAACTAACGCTAGCCTATTACCGCTATTACACATATTACATCCACTGGGCATCAAAGTTCGCCACCAGTGCAAATATAGCGAGCAAAGCAGCATATTACATACACTGGCCGTCAAAATTGGCCACCAGTGCAAATAAACACGGCAGCAAAACAAGAGCATAACTGAAACAACTTCAGAAGAGCTCAAGAAACGTTATCCTGGGTATCCACCATGCTGGCAATAAGCTTAGCAAGATTATTAGCTTTTTCCTGTTTGGCGCTAAAATCCTCCAACGCTTGCTGTTGCACCAGAAAGTATGCATCTGAATGCTCTAGGGACTTCCATAGTCCTTCTGCTTCTTGTCGTAGCACAGCAGATCGATGTCTTTCAGCTTGTAGTTGAGACTCAAGAAACCAAACTGATTCAGACATTGAGTTTGAATAGCTTGTGTAAGCGGTAGTGTCCAGTAACTCGAACACTAAACCAAGACAAGACTTTGGGGTTGTCTCACTGTCTTCAAGATAGTCTTCCTTAGCTGTTTTATCAGCTTTGTTGGAGACCAACAAGGATATCTCACCATCCTGAACCTTAACTGCATTACTTCCTTTACCGTTGCTTAATAAGGCACTCTTCCCTAATATTCCGTCAGCATTCTAAAAGAAGAAACAAGCAGACACATAATAGGTTTAGCATGTACTAGTATATGAAACTCATTTCGGTAAACCAGTGCATTAGTAAGGTGGACATGATTAAACTACCAAGTCTTCTATTGCCAAGTACTAGTACATAATAAAAGCATCAAACAAACATATATCTATGTCCTATGGTCACTGCATTGTCTTGCCAAATCAAAATAGAGACACGGTTCAAATCATATCAGTTCAAGACAATGCAGCAGTGAAGAATACAAAGCGTGGGAAACTAAACGACACAACAAGATTTCAGATGGGTACCATTGGTCTACATGTACAACAACACTTTGGCTCTGTTGTGATGCTAGTAATGTGCATGATATGAGAAGTCAATTGTATACACAATTGAAATTGAAATCAACAAAGCTATTGATAAGAGCAAACCTGTTAAAGAAACATGCGTGAACAGACCTGCTGTACCATTGGAGTTTCGATTGCATCCTTCAATTTAAAAATAAGTTTGTATGAGTAAATACAGTGATACAAGAGCAAAGCAGCATGCATGATAGCAATCATAGTTAAAAAAGGCGCGCCTAGGCGAGCGCTTAAGCGCACCTAGGCTCTAGGCGTTGGCAAAACGCATTGCGCATAACTACGCTTAATCTATGCATAACTGCGCATAAGCATGCGCTTTGGTCAGTAAAGTGCAAGGCGATGGCAAAACGCACAATTAACGCCTAGCGCTTTTTTGAACTATGATAGCAATGAAATCTTAAATTAGAACAGTTGTTCTTCAGGTTTAGGCACTTGTTCTACATGAACAGAGTACAGTAAGATGCAAGAATATATTACTTAAAAATAGAAAATGAGCTCATTGACCTTACCACATTCTTGGTTCGGGATGAGTACAGAACAAGGCGTTCACAGTCATCGGCCAGTAAATGTGTCTCAAGAGAACGTAAGGGAATTTGATGAGTTTCTTGGCCGGTGAAGTACGTTTTCTTCAGGTAATTCCGATACTGCCACCAAGCATTCTTGAAGATAATGGAGGTATTAGCATAGGTTACCTCATCCTGAGTTTCCAAATCGGTCCTTCTCTATAGAGAAAAATAGGAAAATTTGATGTATTATAACCATCATGGAGGTAGGATGTATGGGACAAAGCAAAGTAATTGCCATGAATAACATTACTTACACATAACTCCTGGACAAACACCTGCAACTGGCATTTTCCTTCATCTTCAGTATAATATTTCCAAGATGGGAAGATACACACATAGGATTTAACAACATCAAATGTGACAGATGCTAAACTACGACTAGTTGGTTGTGCTTCCTCCATTGGAATAGGCGTACTAACTGGTGGAGTTGGGGTTCGCCGTGGTAGTAATGGCCCTTTGGGCATTGGAGCTGCCTTACTAACTGCTCTTGTTTGGGAGCTCTGTGATGGAGATGGTGCTGTGTCAACAGGAACTGGGTTACTATCTGCTGGGGTTGGGGTTAGATTGGGTGAAGCCGGTTCTCTGTCCATCGCAGTAGGGGTACAATTTGCGAGAGTTTGGGTTATGTGTGGTACGGCTTGTTCTCGTGCATGTACAACCGGGGTGCTATCTCCACCAAGAGGTAGCACTGCTTTATTTTAAGACCGTGTTTTTAGTCCACTAGATACTGGCATCACCCGCTCCAATTCAAATGGCTGATAAACAAGAAACATAGTTGAATGTACAGACATTGTATGAGAGACAGATGCAATAGATAGTGTAGAGAAAAGAGGGCATGAAATAGTTGACATGTATATTGTTTAACTAAAATGGATGACATGACATAATTTCACATATATGATGTCTATCAAAACTGGATAGCATAGCATAACATAATTCAAAGATATGATGAATAACTAAACAGGATCGCATGACATAATTCACCTACATGTTATCTACGTAATTAGGATCGCATGATTTAATTCACATAGGTGATTTATATGCTAAACAGAGGGCATTCGATATGATGTCTGAACTAAGAACATGGTGTTGAATATTGTGTATATGATGTCTAAACTATGCAATGCAAGACACCATATGCATGATATGAGCAGTATAACCGTGCCAAGTTAGAGCATACACCTCGATGGGGGAATATGACTGGTCTTCTGTCTCTGAATCCATCTCTGAGGAGCTATCTGGACCCAACAAGAGATCTGCTTCGACAGGTAGCACTGTCTGCTCTGAAGGCCTTGTTTTCACTCTAGATTTTTCCATCTCCCACCCAAATGGATGATCCACAGGAAGAGTAGTTTAATGTACAAACATTATCGACAAATGGAAATGTAATGAAGAAAAGGATGGGCAAGATATCATTCAAATATATGATACCTGGTTAAACAGGATGGCATTGCACATTTCACATATATTATGGCTGGCTAAAAGACATGAGACTACACAATTCCCATATATGATATAGAAACTAAATAGGCATTATAGAACATGTCTAAACTAAGCAGATGACATATATGATGTCAAAAGTAGGCACTGCAAGGTAACATATGCATGATATGACTAACATCATCATGCCAAGCTAGAGCAAACACCTTGGGGGGGGGGGTAAATAGGAGTGGTCAGCCATGTCTGAATCCGCCTCAGAACAGATATCTATCTCTTGATTACAATCTGTAGAGGGGGGGGTGTGAGGGTTTGCCATTGAACCCACCATGGAGTGATGACTGCATGACATTGTATTGCCGCACAAAACTCTTCTCTTTTTCTCTACATGTTCAGCATGAATGTGTATAATATCTGACATGCATACGAAAAAAAATATGGTGAGATTATGTAAGGAGAGCATGCAGAAATTTAGAGTGATGGTAGCAACCAGTGGATGGATCCAAAAATAATGATAGCAGGCTAATGATTGCTTTAATTTAATAAAAAGACAAATGATGATGCTTTACTATTTGTTTCCCACCCAAGATGAACAAGATAGGCATACCCTAGGTGAACCAGATATTAGACAAAGATACTATTCATTGCTGCCTCGATATGTGCCCCACAACTAATTCAGAACTCAAGTTTGAACATTAATTTGGACCTGACTTGGAGTCCTAGAGGTGAACAAGACGATAAAGTAGCAGGTAATTTTAAGCAATGCGTAACATAAGCAGAAACAACAGAATGCGACCTTTCTTGTGGACCCGTGTACTCCTCAGGTTCATATGCTGAGTCGATAATGGTAATGCCGTTGCGGTGGGTGCCAGCTGCAGGGAAGGAGATCTGAGGTGGCGAAAGATGGTCAGGACTCGTGATGTCTGGTTTGGTGGATGCTTCTGTCGATGGAGCAGCTCAGATGAGGTGGACGACGTCGCGGCAGGAGCAGGACAAACCACACAAAGCTCCCTTAGACACCGACCTATAACTGAAGCAATTCTGTAAGGGCTCATTTGGCTTGCATGATTCTAAAAACGAGGGATAGGAAAAACAACGAAATAGGATAGGAATGCACATGGTAAACATAGCATTTGTTTGGTTCACGGGAATTGGAAGAGCAGAGGAATGCAAAGAAACATGGCCAAAATAAAGTGAAACCATATGAAAGCGTGTACAGTTAGAATGTTATTCTGCCACTAATGCACTTGGTCTTGTTTCCATGCATAGGATTTTGAAAAGTAGGTCCAGGTGGATGTTTTGCTCCATTCCTTTCAACAAAATGCATGAATAATTCAATAGTACAGTGCCATAGGAAAATTCCCTATTGCTATGTTTTTCCATTGAACCAAAATAGCCCTAATGGATCGACATGAATGTATAGTAATAAGTGATGCAACAAGTGTATAACCTCTTTGCCATAGCCGTGTCGACCTTAACATCATTGGGTTGGTCGCTGAAGCAGTTGAGGCAGAGGTGGATGTCGGAGGTGTGGAGGCAGATCTGAGGAATCTGTAGATGACGTCCAAGGCACTGCTCTATTGTGATGGATCATTCTGTCGTTGGAGCAGCTCCGGTGAGCCATAAGACGTCAAGGCTGAAGCAGCACAAGACAGACATCGTCAATCTCAAGTGTGATTCTAATAGCATCTCTAATAGATGGTGTAAAATAGATGTAAAATTTACATCACCAAAAACCACCTGACTACAACAGATGAGGTAAAAATTGTTGACTCTAAACTTAACTGTCGAAACTGAAATTTACTATGGAATCTGAATGTTACTATTGAAACTGAATGCAATGGTAGCAGAGAGGCACTTGACATGTAGTTTAGGGAGGGCATGCAGTTCATCTTCAACCTGCACCCCATTGAGCCGCCAGCCACCACCGGCCGAACCACCGGCCCCAGCGCCGCCTCGCCGCCCCGAAACAACTCCTCACCACCGGTCCGCCGCCGCCCCGGCTAGCCCTCTAGCCCCCCGCCCCCACCCTGAACCCTAAGATAGATAGTGGGTTACCTCTCCGGCGAGCCCTCCTCCCCGCTGCGGGTGGTTCTTCCTCAACTCCGGTGAGCCCCCCCACCCGCTGAAAATCGACTGACCCAAAAGTCAATTCATTCGACTGAAGTGTAGATAAATCAGAGTAGAGCAGTAGCACGAGCGAGAGGGAGAGCAGTAGCTGTCGGTGTCAAAACCGGCGGATCTCGGGTAGGGGGTCCAGAACTGTGCCTCTAAGGCTAATGGTAATAGGAGGCGGGGGACACGATGTTTACCCAGGTTCGGGCCCTTTCTATGGAGGTAATACCCTACTTCCTGCTTGATTGATCTTGATGATATGAGTATTACAAGAGTTGATCTACCATGATATCGTAGAGGCTAAACCCTAGAAGCTAGCCTATGATTTATGATTGTTCTTGTCCTACAGACCAAACCCTCCGGTTTATATATACACCGGAGGTTGCTGCGGTTACACAAAGTCGGTTACAGAGAAGGAGATCTACACATCGGAATCGCCAAGCTTGCCTTCCATGCAAAGGAGAGTCCCACCCAGACATGCGACGAAGTCTTCAATCTTGTATCTTCATAGTCCAACAGTCTGGCATAAGCATATAGTCCAGCTGTTCGAGGACCCCTTAATCCCGGACTCCCTCAGTAGCCCCTAAACCAGGCTTCAATGACGATGAGTCCGGTGCGCAAATTGTCTTCGGCATTGCAAGGCGGGTTCCATCTCAGAATACTTCAAGGTAGATTTTGAACACATGAATCATGTCCGGATATGCAAAAAAAATTCCACATACCACCGTAGAGAGCATGATTTTCACGAATCCAATCTGCTGACAATTTTTCATAGCGTGATACTACGCGTGGCCCGGTCTTTATGCGAACCGTTTTTCACAGCCTGCTACTGCACATCTTGCGAGGCGGTTTTGTTGACACGTCTTGTCGAAGCAGAGATCGTGTCTTCTTATCACGGGATTCTCATCAATACGGGCATGGGTAACCCAACCGCGCCATCAATACGACGCTTGGGGAATAAGCGAGTTTACAGGGCAAGTGGGGAGGCGCACAGTTTCTACCGCCTTTATAAAGAGATAAGGATTCCCCTTTTTCACCCACGCCTTCTTCTCCCTCTGCTCATCCATTCTCGCTCGAGGTCTAGTGCCCAAGCCCTCACCTTCTCCGCAAAGTCATTCAAGCATGTCTGGAGCAAGAGGCAAATGGATGGCCTCTTCCGTCACGGAGGAGGACATAACGAAGCTACATGAGGCCGAATACCTGTCCGCAAACATCGCGCACAGGCTTTCGGCCGAGGGGCAGATCATCCCCACCCTGAAACCTCAGGAGAGGGTAGTGTTCCTCTCTCATTTTGTCCGCGGACTGGGATTTCCCCTCCACCCATTCGTCCATGGGCTTATGTTTTACTACGACTCGACTTTCATGATCCAGCCCCCAACTTTATCCTCAACATCTCGGCGTTCATCATCGTGTGCGAGGCTGTCCTCCGGATCCCGCCCCACTTTGGCCTATGGCTGAAGACCTTCAACGTGAAGCCAAAGGTGGTGGGCGTCCAGCAAGTGGAGTGCAGGGGCGCCATGGTGGGCAAGATGCCCAATGTTACTTGGCCCGATGGCTCCATTGTGGAGATCGTAAAGGGGTGGTAGTCGAGATGGTTCTACATCACCGAGCCGTGCAACGCCAACTAGGCGGCAGCCCCCGAATTTCGATCCGGCGTCGCCATGCAGCTCACCTCCTGGAAAGAGAAGGGCTTAGCCTGGGGATCGACGGCAGAGCTATCCGGAGTTCAAAACTGTGTCCGGAATATGATAAGCAAGAAGATCAAGCTTGTCAACATAGTACAAGTTATGCTCTTCCGCCGGATCCTTCCGTGCCAATGACGGGTTTGCAATCTGTGGGAGTTTGACCCGGCCGAACATCAGACACTACAAGAGCTCTTCGGCACGACGCATGAAGACGTCTGGAAATTGTTGTTCAAGACCAACGAGGTACCACCACCCATAACCGAAGGTCGCGGACTCAGCGTCAGGCGCCCCGCCTATATTGTAAGTTCATGTGTTTCGCAACACATGCTTTTCATCAGCACATCTGGAGGAGGATCCTAAGCCCTTTACGCTGTTTCTGCAGGATTGGGTAGCAGTAGCGGAGCAGATCGACTGCCCGGCTCCATTACCGGAAGATCCAGAATCAGAGCTTCTAACGAGGATGTTGTTTCTGGCGCCCTATGAGGTGCCGGAGAAGAAGGCCAATAACACGGTCGCGGGGACCAGGAAAGGTCTCCGACGCAAGGTTGTATCGGACTCGTTGTCCGAGGACACCGAGACGCACTCCTCCCACGAAGACGGGGATGAGGAAGAGGAAATGCCTCCTCCCCCAACCGGGGGGGGGGGGAGAGAAGAAGAGGAAGGCCGCCCCACAAGAGGAGGCCAGAACGCCTAAGAAGGGAAGGACGTCCCTTCCGGACCACTCTACCACGGCCGCCTACAGCGACGAGGAGTGGTTGCCCAGGGACAAGCCCCTGGCAAAGTCATAAGTATTCGTACTCTATAGTACTTCCAGGAGTGGTTGCCTAGGAAGAGAATGCTGGCTAACGAGGCTGGGAGGGGATCGAGTAGGAAGTTAATGCTCCACGCCTAAAGGTTTTGGGAAAACTTGATTTTCATAAGGTGACTTACTCACCTAAACAGAGGGATTATTCCTTAACCAGAGAATGTTGCAGCATTGTATGGCAAAGTGTGTCTCCCACTCACGCGCCAATATCCATCTGAACCAGCTATGACACATTTTTTATCTGTTTGCATAGGTCCCACCTATCAGGAAGGATGTGCACGTACACGAACAGGTACGACTCATCAGTCTACCCGCATAGCCTTTTCGTTTAGTCTACCTAGCCGTCTAATCAACTGCCGGCACGCCACTTCTCCCATTTACTTCTCCATCGGGAACCGATTTTCCTCGGCTTCTCCACTTCTCCCACTATGTTCACATTGTTTTAACCTCTTTAAATAATCATCTACTACTTCAGTTAGACTAGCCATCTAATCCTAATTCTCCAAACCACAGCCCTCCGTTCCAGTGGTTCCAAATGGCGAAATAGATCGAGATGTAGGTTTTTAGCGTCCAACATGTCCTTGTCCAAGGCTCGTTGAGCATAGTTGCCACCATCACCGTCCACCCAAGGGTTGTTCGGCAGTGGATCAACAATGTATCCAACTCCCTTGAAAAGGTAGAGACGAGGATCATCGGTCTCGACGCAGAGTACACGGAGCGTGCCACTGGGAAGATCCAACGTGCCGCCATCCTTCAGATGTGCCTCGAAGATGATGTTTTGGTGTACCACATCATACACTCGCCCTCCATACCAGGTGAGCTTCAAGATTTCTTGTCTCGGGAGGACATATACTTCTGTGGGGCAACCATCGCAGGGGACAAATATAACCTGGAGCCATACAACCTTTATTTGAAAAGCATCGCTGACCAACAAACCAGAATCAAAATACCTGTAGAAGATTGTGATAAACAGACACCATCCCTATTTGATGTAGCAAATTTTGTGCTTGGTACAAATCTTCAGAAGGGTGACGAGACGGTGGCATTAAGGTTGTCTGGATGGGATAATTATCGCTTGACGTACGAGCGGATAAAATATGCTACCCTCGATGCCCGTGTGAGTTTCAAGATAGCTGCAAGGTCCAAAGAGCTTGTTGTGAAGCCGTCTCCCACTGAAAATGAGAAAAAGAAGAAGAAGAGGAAGAAGAAGAAGTAGAAGAAGAAGAAGAAGAAGAAAAGGCTACACCAGCAGGAGGGCATTATGGATGGATGAACTATTTCCTCTCTTGTAAAAAAATTATTCCCTCTCGGTGTATATTGATATAGATGGACTATTTCAATGGTGTGCATGTCTTTGGAACAAAGTAGTAGCGTGGGTCCGCTTGACTATAAGGAACTATCTATCCACATATATAGCTTTCTCTGTGTCGGATTTCGGGTTCCGGCAGACCCTTAAGGTTCGAACTCTAGGGTGCGCATGGAGATCATTCCCTCTACCAACTCGCGTCTCGTCGCCTCGCAAAGGATCCAATCTACACGAAGAACAACACAAGGGACACGAGGTTTATACTAGTTCGGGCCACCATTGTGGTGTAATACCCTACTCTAGTTTGTGGTGGGGTGGATTGCCTCAAGGGCTGATGATGAACAATACAAAGGAAGAACATCCTCGCGAGGGGTGTTCTTGCGTGGGTGGTTCTGGCTAAGGTTCGATTGTTCGATCCCCTTCTCTTGAGAGTGGCTAGTCCTATTTATAGAGCAAGGCCCTGGTCCTCTTCCCAAATATTGAGCAGGAAGGGCGCCAACAATTGGCCATTTTGAAGGGGAACATCTAGTACACTTATCCTGACTAAAGTTGGTCCTCGCCCGCCAAAGACTTTGACGATGACGCCGGCTCAGGCTCCACGATGACCTCCATATTGCCGTTCTGCTGGTCTTGGTCTTGTTGCACTAAAATGGTTGCCTTTGCTTGATTCCCTTGCCTGCGCTTTCCCCTTTGCACCAAAGAGGAAACAAGGACTTTGCGCAGGCCGGTGCCCGCCTAACTTCGGTTGTCATGGCTTGCGTCATGGTCACCTCGTGAGGTACCCCGCCTTGATCTCTCCGCCTCCTCGCGAGCCAGCATGCTGTGGCCGTGCCTGAGGAAGCTTCCTGTCATCCGCCCCGTGAGGCTTGGCCCCTCGCGAGGGTCTTGAGCATGTGTCGATGAAGATGGGCCGTACTGGGCCACTCCTTGATCCACGCCGCAGGCCGCATGCAGGCAAGTCTGGGTACCCCCGTTCCGAGAACGCCGACAGTAGCCCCCGGGCCCAAGGCGCGCCCGGACTTGGCTTAGCAGAGAAGCGAAGGGGTAAGTGCGAAGCGCCGCAGGTCCCAACAGCTTGCAGCCTTGGGCGCCGTGTGGCGGTTGATTGGACGTGGGCGTCCCCGCTCCCCCATGATGCCTCGGCAACCGCACGACTTGACAAGTCTCTGCATGCAAAAACGAGTCATGATTACTTGCGATCGTGGAGGCCGATGATTGGCCTCCTCCGGCTATATGTACGGAACGACATGAGCCCCTCCAGTTCATCTCTCCCTGCTACTCCCCTTCTTCTTCCCGGCTGTTCGTCGTCCCCATGGCTCCGCCGAAGAGGTTCTCGGCCAGGGCGAAAGGAAAGGCTCGCCAGGAAGGTCCTGGCTCCCCCCGATCAAGCATGGCCGGGGCCACCCTCGCAAGCACCCTACGGCCTCCGCTGCGGCTTCCCGTGGTTGCGGAAGCAGTCCTCTGTGCGGCGATGGGCGCCCGACCTCCAACAAGAGGTACGCCGCGGCTGTGCGACCCCCCAGGCCGCGTTCCCGCTCGGCGGAGGTGCTGCCGGAGTTCGTTGTGTGGTCGGCGGACCCGACCGGCACCTGGCTCCAGCTCCCCCGCTTCTTTGTAGGTGAACTTCTGGCTGGTGCCCCGGGCGGCCTTTGGCTTTAGACGGATGGTTGCTGGAGGTCTCCACCACCGGGGAGGTGGCCCTGACCCGCGGCTGGCAAACTTTTGCCCGCGCGCCTGACCTGAGCCGACGGTGCACTCTACACTTCAAGTTTGACGGTGATGCCACCCTCTACGTGAGGGTGTTCGGGGAAGACGGCCGCCGTGCTGGATGCTGCCCCAAAGACGATGACCGCGGCCGTGCGCCCAGCCCCGGCGTTGATCGGGATGAAGGTGGTGGGAGGAGCACGGGCAGCGGTGCCCGAGGCAGGCCAAGCTTTGCTGACTCCCCATCGGACGACAGCTCCTCCAGCGGTGGTCGCGACCAGCCCCCTCGCCGTCGCGCCCGCCTGGGAGAGGGCAGCGGATCGGCCCGCCACCGTGCCTTGGTGAAGCGGGAGATGGAATCCAGCTGAGCTCCGGAGGCAGTACGAGCCCTCGCCGACAGTTGATGGCGGGCAAGTCGCGCCCATTTTGCTTTTCTTCCTTCCCTGCGCAAAAAGAAGGTAGTCTGGTGCCCCACGGGGGCGTGTTGAACTATTGATGTTTAATTATCGTGATTATGTGTGGAAATTACTTAGCTTGGGGGAAGCTCGTCGTGGTCTTCGCCTCCTGAGGCTAGGGCCTCACCGTGCGCCTTATGTCCTGCAAGGGTTAGTCAGTAGGGGTAGCCTCCAGCCTTGGTAGCGGGGACGACCAACCCAGGTCCCGTCATCGTGTCGCGATGCCCGAGGGGCACGAACTGGGATGGGTGCTCCCGCAACGGACTCGAATAGGGAAATTCCAAACCACCGGGGCAGAAAACTCTCGCGAGGGTGCCCGTGTTCCTCCCTCGTGAGACTTGTGCGAAGCAAACAAGCGAAATGGACAAAGGGTCGCGAGCCAGAAACGGTAACAACTTCAATAAAACTTCAAATAGGAACAAACAAACAAACTGCAGAAAGCAAATGAAAAAGCCGCGTCCGGCACCTAATCTAGTCTTCGACGTCTTCTCACCAGCGTGGAGCTAAGTGCTGCCACTGGGCATGGGCGGGAGCCCCCGAGGCCCGAGGGCGGCACTCCGGAGACTCCGGGGCGTGTACAGCCCCACTCATTATTACGTGAGAGTGTCACGGGTGCCGAGCTTCACAGGCGTTTGCCTTCTTCACATGCACTGGGCCTTTCCCAAACACAGCAACTTCACAGGCATTCGCCTTCTTCACAGGCACCGGGCCTTTTCCAAAACGTAGCAACTTCACAGGCATTCGCCTTCTTCACAGGCACCGGGCCTTTTCCAAAACGCAGCTACTTCACAGGCATTTGCCTTCTTCACAGGAACCAGGCCTTTTCCAAAACGTAGCAACTTCACAGGCATTCGCCTTCTTCACAGGCACCGGGTGTTTTCCAAAACGCAGGAACTTCACAGGCATTCGCCTTCTTCACAGGCACCGGGCCTTTTCCAAAACGCAGCAACTTCACAGGCATTCGCCTTCTTCACATGCACCGGGCCCTGTTCAGGGGTAAAATCTTTCGAGATGTTGAATGTTCCACGCGTTCAGGATGGGCACCCCCTCCTGGGTCTCCAAGCGCGCAGAGCCGGGCCTGGAAACATGAACAACCTTGAATGGGTCCTCCCACATGGGAGAGAGCTTATGCAACCCCTCCCTGGAGAGAACCCGTCTGAGCACGAGGTCCCCTACCTCAAGAGTCCTGGGGCGGATGTTGCGGCAGTGGTATCGCCGCAGTGCTTGGTTGTACCTTGCTGCTCGTGGCGCGGATTCTTGACGACGCTCCTCCCCCAGCACGAGATCCGTCCCCCGAATGGTCTCCTGCTGCGCCTCGTCGAACGCTAGGACCCATGCGGAATGACGCCTGACCTCGTGAGGGAGAACGACTTCAGCTCCGTAAACCAGAAAGAACGGCGTCTTGCCAGTCGGCTTGGTCACGGTCGTGCAGATAGACCATAGCATGGACTGGAGCTCGTCGTACCAGCCCCTGCCGCAGGCTTCCAGCTCCTTTTTGAAGGTCTTGGTTTTGAGGCCCCTCAAGACCTCTGCGTTGGCTCGCTCAGCCTAGTTGTTGCTCCGGGGGTGCGCCACCGAGGCGTAGCATATCTGTGTTCCAAGGTTAGCACATTATTTTTGAAGAGATTGCTGGTGAACTGCAAACCATTGTCGGTGATAATGCGGTTAGGCACCCCGAATCGGCTCACGAGGCCCCTGATGAACTTGACTGCTAAGCCCGCGGGTATGGCACGGACGGCTTCCACCTAGGCCCACTTGGTGAACTTGTCCACGGTGACGTAGAGGTAGCGGTAGCCCCCTGGCGCCCGAGGGAACGGGCCTAGAATGTCTAGCCCCCAAACTGCGACCGGCCATGAGAGGGGTATGGTCTGCAGTCCCCCCGCCGGCTGGTGGATCTACTTGGCGTGGAACTGACAGGCCTCACAAGTCTTCACCAGCTCAACGGCATCGTTGAGCGCTATGGGCCAGTAGAACCCGCTGCGAAATGCCTTGCCAACGAGGGTCCGTGAGGATGAGTGGTGCCCATAGTCTCCACCATGTATGTCTGCTAGCAGCTCCTTCCCTTGCTCTCTGTGAATGCAACACAGGGACACGTCGTTCGGCCGCCGTCGGTAGAGCTCCCCATCCTGTACGCTGTAGGCCGTGGCCTGCCGTGCCACGCACTCCACGTCCTCCTCCTTCTCCGACAGAGTACCTTGCATCAAGTAGACCTTGAATTCTGCCATCCAGCATTCTTCCTGAGGCTCCAACGCTAGAAGTAGGCGTGCCCCCGAGGCCGGGCCGCAGGCTGGGGCTCTCGAGGCAGGTGGCTGAGGGAGTTCCTCCCTAGGTTGCGCTGTGCTTGATGACGTCGGTGTCGCTGAGAGTTTGAAGACTCGCTCCTCGAAGACGCCAGGCTCCTGAGGTAGTCGCCTGGATGCCCTCTTAGCAATGTCATCAGCCTCTTGATTTGTACCGCGAGGCACATGCTGCAACTCCAGCCCCCAAAATTGTTTCTCCATCTTGCGGACCTCTGCGAGGTACGCTTCCATGTGCTCATCCTTTGGCTCGTACACTTTGTTGGAGAAGTTGACGAGGAGTTGTGAGTCACCCTTGATGGTGATTCGTTTTAATCCCAAGGCGATGGCTGCCCTCAAGCCCGCTATCAGGCCCTCATATTCTGCTATGTTGTGTGAGACCAACCGCTGGAAGGTTGCGCCTGCATTGTGCAACCCGAACGGCATGCAGGTATAGCAGTATACCCCACATGGGGTTAGGAAGGCCGTTTTCTCTACATCCTCCACCGCCATTTTGATCTGATGATAGCCCGAGAAGGCATCCAAGAAGCACAGTAGGTCACACTCGGCGGTGGAATCAACGATCTGGTCGATGTGAGGAAGAAGGAATGGATCCTGCGGGCATGCTTTGTTGAGGTTGTGAAGTCGACGCACATGCGTTCCTTTCCCCCCTTCTTCGGCACGACGACAGGGTTGGCCAGCCAATCTGGGTAGCGAACCTCGCGGATGACCCCTACTGCTTCTAACTTGCGGGTCTCTTGGACAATGAAGGCCTGCCTCTCAGTGGACTGCCGCCGTGCCTTCTGCTTCACAGGGCGCACGTTGGGACACACGTTGAGATGGTGCTGAATCACATCCCTCGGGACTCCTGCTAGCTGATTAGGCTCCCTGGGAAACACCTTCCTGTTCGCGCGCAGAAAACGGACCAGGGCCTTCTCTTGCTCAGGCTCGAGGTTGGTGCCAATCGTGAAGGTAGCGCCGGTGGGCTCACACTCGTTGACTGGTACCTGCTTAGTTTCCGCCTTGTCTTGGCTGGACAACTGCTTCTTCTTGGCCGGTGCAGCCCTCTTGGGCTCGGGGGTGGCTGAGCCAGCGGGCTGCGCCACCGCCGCAGTCTTGAAGGCAAGCTTGAGCGCTTGCAATGCATCCCCGGTGTCTCCGGAGACGGTATGGATGCTGTTGCTCCCGTGCATCTTCATGAGGTTGTACGCCGGGTGAGTTGCAGCCATGAATCGGGCTAGTGCCGGGTAGCCGAGGATGGCGTTGTATGAGAGGCCGATGGGGGCAATGTCAAAGTCGATTAGCTCCGTGCGGAAGTTGTCATAGGTGCCGAAGGTCACCGGGAGGCAGATTTGTCCCAGGGAGTCGGTGGAACCGCCTCCGACGCCCAAGAAGGGCCTGCTGGGCTGAAGCCGCTCTGGCAGTACGTGGAGGAGGCTGAAGGCTTCCACCGAGAGCATGATGAGGCCGGCACTGCCGTCGATGAGGGTCCGAGTGGCGGCCATCTGGCAGATGGTGGGGGTGCACAGCATTGGGAGCGCGCCCGAGCAGGCTGAGTTAGAGGGGTGATCATCCAAGCTGAAGGCCAGATCGGCCTTAGGCGCTGCCCAACCTGGAGGAGCCCCATGCCGCGCGAAGGCGGCGCCGATCTGGCGTACGAATGGCTTGATGTGGCGGCCTAAAGGTGGCGCCTGTGAGCCACCTAGGAGAGCCACGACGACCGGAGGCACCGGTGCAACATACCGGGCGAGGAAGAGGACCCACAACTCATCCCAAGAGGCCACAGAAGCCGTTGGGAGGTGGAGCAGCCATATGCGCGGAACGTCGGTGAGGGCCATGGGAAACCAGTTAGCCATGACCCTGTCGTCGCCCCCGGCCTTGAGGACGGCCTCCTCGTACGCCAGCAGGAAAGCCAGCGAATCCGCCATGCCGTTGTAGCGCGGTGGCATCTCTGGCTTGAACTTGTGCGGCCACTGCTCCTGCCGCAAGGCGGGGACCAAGGCTCGGAGCCCCTGGCCCCCGTGCTGGCGCTGGCGGCCGGAGCCGGCGGCGCGTTGCCCATCATGAGGGCGAAGCGCGGTGTTGGTGGAGAGCGGGTCGGTGGAAGGGAAAGCTCCGGCGCACCCCTACCTGGCGCACCAAATGTCGGATTTCGGGTTCCGGCAGACCCTTAAGGTTCGAACTCTAGGGTGCGCGCGAAGATCACTCCCTCTACCAACTTGCGTCTCGTCGCCTTGCAAAGGATCTAATCTACACGAAGAACAACACAAGGGACACGAGGTTTATACTAGTTCGGGCCACCATTGTGGTGTAATACCCTACTCTAGTTTGTGGTGGGGTGGATTACCTCAGGGGCTGATGATGAACAATACAAAGGAAGAACAACCTCGCGAGGGGTGTTCTTGCGTGGGTGGTTCTGGCTAAGGTTCGATTGTTCCATCCCCTTCTCTTGAGAGTGGCTAGTCCTATTTATAGAGCAAGGCCCTGGTCCTCTTCCCAAATATTGAGCAGGAAGGGCGCCAACAATTGGCCATTTTGAAGGGGAACATCTAGTACACTTATCCTGACTAAAGTTGGTCCTCGCCCGCCAAAGGCTGATGGTGACGCCGGCTCGGGCTCCACGATGACCTCCATCCTGCCGTTCTGCTGGTCTTGGTCTTGTTGCACTGAAATGGTTGCCTTTGCTTGATTCCCTTGCCTGCGCTTGCCCCCTTTGCACCAAAGAGGAAACAAGGACTCTGCGCAGGCCGGCGCCCGCCTGGCTTCGGTCGTCATGGCTTGCGTCATGGGCACCTCGTGAGGTACCCCGCCTTGATCTCTCCGCCTCCTCGTGAGCCAGCCTGACAAGGCCGTGCCTGAGGAAGCTTCCTGTCGTCCGCCCGGCGAGGCTTGGCCCCTCACGAGGGTCTTGAGCATGTGTCGATGAAGATGGGCCGTACTGGGCCACTCCTTGAGCCACGCCTCAGGCCGCAGGCAGGCAAGTCTGGGTACCCCCATTCCCAGAACGCCAACACTCTGCTACTCCTTCCAGTGATCGGTATGGAGTGCATATGTCCGTAGACATGACAGCTTGTCCATGGAAGTTCAACTATGGCGACAATCACGTTTCATCCACTACCACTCGCGATTCCCACGACGCAGCTCCAACCCATGACACCACGTCCCCGACGTGCGCCTCACCCCTCTCGGCCGCACCGCCCCTCTGCCTTTGTGTGCATGACATGTGGGCCACCTAAAATGCGGCGAGCATCAAGTTTCTACCACAGCCACACGCGATTCCCACAACGCTGCTCGAACCCATGACACCACACGTCCCCCGACCTACGGCTCACCCCTCTCGACCCCACTGCCCCTCTGCCTTCGGGGGCATTACATGTGGACCAGTCACCTATAGGGTCCACATGTTATTAACTCAAAGGCAGGTGTAGTAAGGTGCTGAAGCTCAGTCCTGAGGGCCCTGAGAGGGAAATGTAACTCCTGCGCCAGCCCTTGTGGTGCTACCGCTGCACGAACTCATGCCAAACTCGAGATTTGTTTCTTTACTATACATGCACGCAACATTTTAATGGACATTGTAATCTCAACATGTGATGGGGAGCTCTAAATTTGAATTTGAAACTTATAAAACTAAAATATTCAAAACAAATAAATTGGGAGAGAGGGAGTATATCGTAGGATGTGTCCCATACGAAATAAGTCCCATGGTTTGTCAATGCGAAGATGCGGTTAGAAAGGAGCACAGCGTCTTCGTACTCGTACGACAACAAATCGGCCGCAGACAACATGGTCTCCCTTTGACCACCATGTGGAAGGTTTGTGATATCTTATTCAATCTCACCCATGGTTCCATCGTACCAATTCATGTGGTGGCCCATTGCATGGCTGATCCCAATGTTGGACAAAGGTTCTACGGGAATGGTGTCACCATTGTAAATGTCGTGCAAAATGATGTTGGTACCCTCCCATACATATGCAAGCCAATCTCCACTCGCACCGAGCCTAACCTGTGAAACAATGGGCAGGGGGAGCATTAGGAAATGGACACAGAAGTAGTCTTTAGAGTGCATTTACTACATGATCAAACTCATCTTACCTGCTCATCAGAGGAAATCCGAGTGCCCCTCAACACCGGCATCTCAAGCAGCGTCAATTTGCAACTACGGCCACGCCGCACTGGAGAGACCCCCAAGGAAACATCCTCATGCGTTCCACGGAACATCAAGATGCATTTGTATGAGTAGTTTATCTTGTGAGAGAAAAGGATGAACAAGGGAAGGCCTCTAGAGATAGAGATAGGCACTACTACTACCAATGTGCTGGCCCGTGCATTGCAATGGATCCAAAGTAGTACTGTAGAATAATACTTGTTCACGTGCTTGAAATATAAACTCTCTAGTTTTGATATACATGTGTCAGCAGACATGACAGCTTGTCCATGGAAGTTGAACCACGGCGACCATCACATTTCTTGTTTCTACCACTTCCACACCCACACACGATTCCCACGACACCACTCCAACCCACGGCACAACGTCCCCCGACATGGACATGGATCCTCTGATGTGGCTATCACTGCCTTGCCCTGCCTTTCCTTCACTGACAGGTGGGACCCATGCCCGTGTAGGACCTTGAAGTATGTCTCGAGGGGGGGGGGTGATTAGACTACTTGACCAATTAAATACTTAACCTTTTCCCAATTTTAGAGTTTGGCAGATTTTAGCTATCTTAGGACAAGTCAAGCAATCATCACACTATTCAAGCAAGCATGCAAAGAGTATATGGGCAGCGGAAATTAAAGCATGCAACTTGCAAGAAAGTAAAGGGAAGGGTTTGGAGGATTCAAACGCAATTGGAGACACAGATGTTTTTGATGTGGTTCCGATAGGTGGTGCTATCGTACATCCACATTGATGGAGACTTCAACCCACGAAGGGTAACGGTTGCGCGAGTCCACGCAGGGCTCCACCCACGAAGGGTCCACGAAGAAGCAACCTTGTCTATCCCACCATGGCCGTCGCCCACGAAGGACTTGCCTCACTAGCGGTAGATCTTCACGAAGTAGGCGATCTCCTTGTCCTTACCAACTCCTTGGTTCAACTCCACAATCTTGTCGGAGGCTCCCAAGTGACACCTAGCCAATCTAGGAGACACCACTCTCCAAGAAGTAACAAATGGTGCGTTGATGATGAACTCCTTGCTCTTGTGCTTCAAATGATAGTCTCCCCAACACTCAACTCTCTCTCATAGGATTTGGATCTGGTGGAAAGAGGGTTTGAGTGGAAAGCAACTTGGGGAAGGCTAGAGATCAAGATTCATATGGTAGGAATGGAATATCTTGGCCTCAACACATGAGTAGGTGGTTCTCTCTTAGAAATGGTAAGTTGGAAGTGTAGGTTTAGTCTGATGGCTCTCTCCATGAATGAAGAGGAGGTGGAGGGGTATATATAGCCTCCACACAAAATCTAACTGCTACACACAATTTACCAAACTCGCTGGGACCGATTCAACAAACTCGGTCGGACCGATTTAGTAAACCTAGTGACCGTTAGTGATTTTCGGTGGGACTGACATGAAACTCGGTGAGACCGATTCGGTTAGGGTTAGGGCATAACGTAATCTTGCTAAGACTGATTACACAAACTCGGTGAGACCGATTTTGGTAATAAGCTTTCCAGAGAGTTGGTCAGGTAAACTCGGTGGGACTGATTTACTCTTTTCGGTGAGACCGAAATGTTACAAAAGGGAAACAGAGAGTTTACATTGCAATCTTGGTGGGACCGATCGCTCACTTCGGTTAGACTGAAACGTTACGAAGGGAAATAGAGAGATTACAGTCCCATCTCGGTGAGACTGAGATCCCTATCGGTAGGATCGATTTTCCTAGGGTTTGTGGCAGTGGCTATGACATTTGAAATCGGTGGCGCCGGGTTGGAAGAATCGGTGTGACCGATTTTGGCTCTAGGTTTAGGTCATTTGTGGATGTGAGAAAGTAGATGAGGGTTTTGGAGCATATCACTAAGCACATGAAGCAAGAGGCTCATTAAGCAACACCTCATCCCTCCTTGATAGTATTGGCTTTTCTTATAGACTCAATGTGATCTTGGACCACTAAAATGTAAAATGAAGAGTCTTGAGCTTTTGAGCTTGAGCCAATCCTTTGTCCTTAGTATTTTGAGGGATCTACTTTCATCATCCAGGCCATGCCGTTCATTGAGCTTTCCTGAAATAATAGTCTTGGAATAGCATTAGCTCAATCAGCTATATGTTGTTATGAATTACCAAAACCACCTAGGGATAGTTGCACTTTCAATCTCCCCCTTTTTGGTAATTGATGACAACATATAGATCAAAGCTTCGACAAATGATAATAAGATTGAAAAACATCGTCGCTTTGAGAAGTATGTGATAAGCAAGAGCTCCCCCTAAATTTGTGCATAGTTTAAAATTTGCTTTGGACAGCAAATGCACAAGGAAGTAGGCTCATGGGTTACTCTTCCATGTCACATACATCTTGGTGGAGCGCTCAAAATGATAAAGATTGAATATATGCACTCATCACCAAGCAAAGTGAATGATCACATAGGATAGATAAGATAATATCATAAAACATGCATAAGTGTAGCTTATGATCAAACACATGATCATCAATGTCTCACAGATAACAGCTTAGTATCTCAAGCAATCAAAAGCAAACAAAGTTTGAACCACCAAATCAAAAGAGAATAAAAGCAACACACTCTCTCTCTCTCGAAGCCTATGATCTATACATTTTTCTCCCCCTTTGGCAACAAGTTACCAAAAAGTTCATAGAAAATGCATAGTGCTAGATCGACTCTCAGGCTTGATCTTCAGTTGGTGGTGTAGAGATGGCTCCTTGGACGAAGGCTTCAGTTGATGTAGAGGGAGCTAGAGGAGTTGGTGCTGGAGCTGGTTGCACTGGAGCTGTAGGAGCTGTAGCTGGTGCAGATGATGTGGCTCTGGTGTCTGGCACGGGCACAACAGCTGACCTCTGAGCTCTAGGCACTCTGGCAAATACATTAGTGGTAGTCTTGCCCTTCCTCTCATGCATGTCATCCTGTAGCTGCTCCACAACTGACTAAATTTTAGTTGCTTTGACATCTAGATCATAGAATTTTTGTTCCATGATTCTTTCCAAGCTCTCCTGATTCTGCGTGAGGGTGGCCAATCCCTTTCAATCCTCAGAGATGATGCTATCAAGTAACCAAGCTGTTCCTGCTTTCTTTCAAGAAATACTCAGATGCCTCCTCTCAAGTTGGCATCTTGGCAGCCTTCTCCTTCCTTGCCTTCTCCTTCTTCTCTTGAGCGTGAACTAATGATGGATCATTCTCATTCATGACAACCTCATTGTCCTCAAAGTCTGGATAAAGTGGAAAATGTTCCTTATCCAATAGATATTTGCCTGTGCCCATCTTTGAGTTAATCAATTCCTGAATCTGAGGGGCATATCCACAGCTCCTCTTCTGATCTGCTGCAGTCCTCTTAATGGTTTCAACTATAAGGCTCATGACTTTGAATTTCTGAGGCACATCAAACAAATGAAACATATTGATTGCATGCCCTCTGATCATGTTGTGGTCACCTGACTTAGGCAATAGTGTGTGCCTTAGGATCCAATTGATTGTAGGCAGCCCTGACAGAAGAAAGTGGACTGATCCAAAAGAGAAAGTCTCTAGAGCTTTGTCTGGGATCTCCTTGTACATATGTGCCATGGTATTGTGTCCCATTTTCTTCTTGGCATATACATCCAGGTCATCATCATTTTCCTTTGGGGCATTTATCAGTTTTGCCCACTTCTCAACAGTTGACTGGTACCTTGTACCTTCAGACATCCAAACTATCCTCCCATCTGGATAGAAGTGTGCTGTGGAGTAGAATTGCATGATAAGTTCATCATTCCAGTTTGTGAGCTTTTGCCCAACAAAATCTGCAACTCCACAAGCAACAAAACTGTCATGCACTCCAGGATAGTGCTCTTCATTTTCCTTTATGTAGGTCCAGTCGACCCACCTCATATCACAAACTATGGGCTTCTTATCCAACAAAATTGTCTCATAGAAGTCCTGATGTTCCTTTGTATGGAACCTATAATCAACAATAGTTCTTCTCCTTGTGGCATATGGATCTGCCATCCTCCATAGCCTCAACCCTGAATCTTTTCTGATGTTCATGTCCTCAGCCACAGGATGGGCATCATTGTGGTCTGGTATCTTGGGCTTGAGCTTCCTCAGAACTTGTCCTTCTTCTTCTTCCTCCTCAGCAACCTCAGGCACTGGGGCCTTGTTCTTCTCAGCAGCTGGAATACTCTTGGTATTCCTCTTTGGTGGAGACTTGGCCTTGGGGGCAGCTCTGGGTGCTTCCTTGGGCTTAAATGTTGCAGCCCCTAATCTAATAGCATCACCCATAAGCTTTGGTGCCTTGGGTGCTGGTGCAGCAAGCTCTTCTTCTTCTTCCATCATGGAAGGTTGAGCAACAACTCTGGCCATGGTCTTTTTGACCCTTTCCTTCCTTTTCTTTCCTTCAGCAGCAGGCTCTTTGGGATCAGGCTTCTCAGGTATTTGAGTTGAGACTCTGGCTTTGGACATTGGTTGTCTTCCTGCAGGCCTTTTAATCTTCATGCCTGGCTTTGTACTATGTGCTGAGCCATACTCCTTTTTGAGCACTACCTTCTTGGAGGTAGCCTCATCCTCTTCAGCTCTATAATCCTCATCTTCAGAGTCCGAGGTTCTCTTCTTCCTTTGCCTGGTAGCATCCTTAGGCAGGTTGCTTGGAGTGCTTCTGCTGCCTTCATCTGAAGTGCTGGAGGGACTAGTGCCCTCACTCATGTGCATCTGCCCTTCTGACCTGTTCTGACTATCACTTCTGTCTGACATGCTGCAAACACTGACTGCTGACCCTGTGAAGAGTTATAGATGAGATAGAGTGGATGAGCATCACAAAATGCAGAGACTTTTGCAAAAGAATGATTCAAAAATTCAGTTTTAGTTTTCCACAGAAAGCATTTCAGATCAACTGATTTTCAAACTCGGTGATACCGAAGCAGTTTTGGAACCTAAACTGATGAACTCGGTTGGATCGAGTCACAGTTTGGTGGCACCGAGACTACTAGGGTTTCACAAAGTCCTAAAATCGGTCGCACCGATTAGCAATTCTCGGTCAGATCAAGAGTTACTAGTGCAATGGCATAAGACAAATCGGTGGGACTGAGTTTTCAACTCGGTGGGTCCGAGATGGTTTCGGTGAAAACCTAACCCTAAATTTTCAAATCTCATCTAATCTATGGATTGCAATGACTGGACAGGAGTGTTTCAATCATGGCAAGAATCAATAAGAACACAATGTGCTAGGAATCAGACGAGGATAGCACAGTGATCGAGTCCATACCCTAGCTCGGCGATGAACTCGCTACGGCGGCAACGACGGGGTTGAATTCCATTGACGGCGGCGGAGACCAGCGATAGGAGGCGGCTGGCGACGAGGAGACGATCCGGAGACCTTAGAGGCAGAGCGAGCTATTGCATGGGTGAAGGGGTTCGAAGGAATTTCCAAATTTTTGCCCGTGACTATATATAGCCCGACCCTGTCGGTGTGACCGAGATGCATAATTGTGTACAGTTACAGCAACTCGGTGTGACCTAAAAGTTCAAATCGGTTGCACTGAGATTGAAAATCTAGATCGACTTGGTGATCTTGGTAGGACCGAAATGGAGGAATTGGTCAGACCGAGAATAACAAAGAAGTTTTGGAAGTTTAAGTCTATGACGAATCGGGGACTCCGAGTGCTCCTCACACAGAGTGGTTCGAATTTGACTTGATCAAATTTTGTGATGCAGCATGAATAGAGTTTGAGACGAGAAGAGCAGAGATAGCTAGAGAAGGTTCTTAGGCATTCTTGTCCATCCACTTGGCAAAAAGAAAAAGAACCAAACAATCAAAACAACAAGTGGATGTCCTTGAATGAGTAAAATATGCACCAACATGCTCACACAATAAGATGGCAAATGAAATATGTGGCAAAACATGCACAACCAATTCTAGCATCTATCAAACAATTGGCGATGACTAGGTCATCTATATATGAGTATATTGACTTAGGAGTCAAATGATAAACATTTGATCATAGGTCATTGTCGGTGTCAAAACCGGCGGATCTCGGGTAGGTGGTCCCAAGCAATGTGTCTTAGGATCAATGGTAACAGGAGGCAAGGGACACAATGTTTACCCATGTTCGGGCCCTCTTGATGGAGGTAAAACCCTACGTCCTGCTTGATTGATATTGATGATGTGGGTATTATAAGAGTTGATCTACCACGAGATCAGAGAGGCTAAACCCTAGAAGCTAGCCTATGGTATGATTGTTGTTGTATATCTCTCTATCGACTAGCCTGGCCTCGGTTTATATAATGCACCAGAGGCCTAGGATAACAAGAGTCCTAGCCGAATACGCCGGTGGGGGAGGAGTCCTTGTCTTGATCGCCAAGTCTTGTGGAATCTTCCTTGTATGCGGCAACTGTCCGGACTGGCCCATGAGTATACGACCATGGGGATCCTCGGCCCAATCCAACTGATCGGGAGACGACGTGGTGAGTACCCCCTAGTCCAGGACACCGTCAGTAGCCCCCTATACCGGTCTTCAAGTTGGGGACGCTCCTCGATTCTTCCGAACTGTTCTTCATCTTCGGTCGTCGGTCTTGAAAACTGGTTCAACAAATCTTCTCATCTTCGATCTTGAGGATCGCCGATATGCATTCGACGAGTTTACACGTCGGGTATCCGAGGAGCCCCTTTAAGTTTCCGGCCTTTATCAGTGCCTTGTTATTTTTATGCCACACCTCGGGTTTGAAGTTGTTCCCGAGCGGCAACGTCCTCTTGCGTCCGAGCTCCAACGCCGGACTGCATTCGAGGTATCTTTTGCAGCCAAGCACCAATGCCAGACTGCTTCCCAGCTCTAACGCCGGACTATGTATCCGAGCTCCAACACCGGACTATGTATCCGAGCTCCAACGCCGGACTGTATCCGAGGTGTCGTAAATCACCTTGGTTCAAAGAAGTTTGAAGGAGTTTAGCCGAGCTTAATGCCGGAAGTGCCCTCTATGGAGCCAGCCACTAGTGCCCGAGCTTTACGCCGGACTACTTCTGAGGTGGTGCACCACCCCGAATGTGGGCCGATTTTTGTCAATATTTTTGATAAGTGCCAGTAGCCCTCAAGGTGGGTATCGATCTAAAACCCGAGATGCACATGAAGGATGACATAAGACCGCCGATCCCCGTAGCCACTGAGACTCATGTTGATTTGCAAAATCGGTCTGAGGATCAAGTCCTAGCTCGGCAAAATACTTTGGGACACAAAAATCGGCGTGCTCAGTCCTCGAGACTCAGGTTGGGTGCGGCCGACCAACCTGAGGATCAAAATCTCCTCGGAAACTGTATTGCACTTAAAATTTTCTGCATAGAACAGGCAATGCAGTAGCCCCCGAGACACTGGTCGGGTGGCAACACCAAATCAGGGGATCGATGTGCCCCTTTAATATTTGTAAATAATAAGCCCGAAGCCCAGTAGCCCCCGAGCCTTAATGTGGGCATGGGAGGCCGAATTAAGGATCGATATCCATAGTAAAATCACAAATTATGTGTAATGACTCTATGTATCCAAGTACTTTACGTCATTAATGCTCGGATCCGCATTGTACAAAACTTTGTTGACCGACAATCGGCTTCCACCTCCTCGGCCAATAGCCGAGGAGTGTTTGTCCTTACTTTATAAAGCCTTTATGAGGGCAAAGATTTACAACAAACAAGGCAATCTGGCCATACGGTTTTATAAACAAAGGTACGCGGAGAGACATGTTATATTACTGTTTAACAGAAGAAATGTCTTCCAAAGAAAATAGTCCCGCTATCGGTTCCTTTCTTTGAGTTGTCATGCTAAGCATGATCATGAAACCTCAGCTCCAATGTAAGAGCAAAATATCGAGGATTTAGTTTGGGAGGCCAGTTAATAGCCCCCGGTAGTGTTCGGCGACAGTCGAGGTCAAGCTATAAACACTTCAGCCATTGTTATGAATGGCCCGTTGTTTAACGCCATCATCGGATCGCCGAACAGTTTACGCTTATTGTGACAGTCAGTTTTCGGCTTTCTCCACTGAGGTGCTTAACCATGTGAGCTAGAAACACAATCGCAGTGGTTCTCCCTTTGCACACCTAGCCGACCAAAGCGGAACATAGGAGGCAAGCGCAGGAGCCGGGCAACCCAACTATTGATCGAAGACACAATTTGAAACCGATGCATATATAGCAATATCCGAGAATGTTTTTGCCGAATCTCTAAAGGTGTCCAGCGTTGCACTGCGAGACCTGTGCTGAAAACACACAAATAGTTTAAAAGTGCCATGGGCTCGAAAAGCCAAAAAACTTATTCAAAAAGGTTAATGTCCGAAATAGATCAAGTGTTCGGCGCCAATTCGAAAATTGGACTTTAGAAAAAAAGGTGCTTCTGCCGTGCTTTAACATGACACATCCTATCTCAAAACTTCAAGCGGGTCAGCCTACGGCTTCAACCTCCTATCGCGAAGGCGGAGTACTTCTTACTAGGCTAGTTTAGCAAACTAAACTCTAGCGGCTTTGAGAGAGAAATTAGGCTCCCCGCTAGTGACAGCACACTTGTGTCAAAAAAAGGAGTGATAAATAATAATAAAAACTTTGCAACGACTAAGAAGAAAAACACTTATCATAAAATGGCTCATATAAATTTAAGAGCCCCCAAGTGACTTGGGTAAAAGAATGATTGCATGTACCGAAGTACTTATATCATATCTATGTTCATCCGAACTTTAAACGCGTCTTAACCGGCCGTCGGCTTCTCCCTCTTCGGTCAAGGACCGATAAGTGTTATGTACTCCATCTGTCGAGAATATCGACGGTGTTTCCAATAACCAGGCAATCAGGCCATAAGGCTGTAACAGACAAAGCGCGCTCAGGGAACTTATGCTATATTACTGCGAAGAGTAAGAAGCATCTTCGAAGAAAATATTACCCCCACCGATACCTTTCTTCGGTGCTCATTGTTATTATGAGACTTGTGCAATAGATTTTTTATACTCATGAGTTCCGTTGTGTGCCGACCAGGATTGAAAACAATAAGAGCGCTAGCTTTCGGCTTCACCCAGTCTGAGGTCCGGCTCGGTTGACCCGATCGTGACAATCGCAGAGGTGCTCCCTTACTCCCTAGCCGAACAATCGGGAACGTAGGGGTAAGCATAGGAGCCAGGCAACCCAGCTTGCAAATCGCTTAAGTCAATATGGTGCATATTGTGGCGTAATACACGAACAAGGAACGAAGCCGTACAAGTATAACCATATGCAAGAGGAAAAAGCTTCATGAAGGAAGCCCCCAAGTAAACGGGGTATTTGAATTTGTGCGTCACAAACAAAGTTTGGACAAGGAAATTTTTTCAAGCAACTTTTTTCCAAAAAAGTATAATGCTTGGTCGAGCCAAACACAAGTTAAAAATGTAAAAGTTTGAGCACGAAGGCAACTTAGCTGGTTAATGTGTTCGGTATTGATGACGCGGTCCGAGCTTGATGCGGGACAAGGTTCCATCCCCCAAGCCGGTACCGAGGTGGCGGAGCAAAGAGCTCGGCACTCCGAAGTGGTGACATAGCACGGTCAATGCAGGACGGCAGGGTGATGCCGAAGTCCCCGGCATGGGGTAATGAAGTGTTGATGAAGCCCCCCGTCCAGCCGAGGTGACGCCAAAGGATATAGTCCGGCTGGATCATTTTCCTGTGCACAAAAAATAGTGCAAACCGGAGATAATAGTAATAAAAAAATTCGTTGCATAACAAATAATTTATGCAGAGTGAGTAATAAAAGAAATATGGCATGGCGCCGAAGTCAATGTCGATGCAGCGCGGCGGCGTGATGCGGTAAAGGCATGGTAAGGCCTGAATTCACAGGTCGGTTCGAGTTTCGGATGCGGCGTTCGCCGGACTATGTACGGAAACTGACCGAACCACCATGCGACCTCGTGAATGCGGCCACCGTTTGATAGACCTGCGTACATATGATGGACAAACCAGAGTAATAATGCGTTGCGAAAAATGAACCCAAACAAGCAAAAAAAATTAGGATTAATAGCACCTGCTTATTTGTTGTAGCAATCCGAAGAAAGGTAATTCCCAAAATTGGGACTCGATCCGCACACCTATCGCCTGATGGGCGATAAAGCAACGGCATGGCGATGCTGGCAAAGGTTGGCTCGCCGAGGCAAAGCCCTCGGTCCAGCGATGCAGGTCGTGACGTGGTCGATGCCGGCTTGATGAAGTGACCGTGTGGCGATGCAGGTGTGCCCGCTTCGTGTAATCCGTGGGGCGGCGATGTTGGTGACGATTTATCCTTAGCGATGCCGAACTATTATTCGGCTGGCCGAGATGATGATCCGAAGAAATTGAGCTCGGCTCAACAAAGCGACGACGTGTCTAACGCAGGTCGACCGCCGTGGAGTGATGTTGTCGGGCTGGTTTGACACCGGTGCGACGGTGAAGTTCGTATTGCAAGAATACTTTTAATACTACTGGGATGTGTTTGAGAATAAAACACAACACCCCATACGAAAACTTCCTTCAAAAAGGATGTCCGAGATCCCGTTCATAAAGAAGATAAATTCGGGTCGGATTCGTTCTCGCGCAGAAAACAGATCCAAAAAGTGATGCACTAATCGGAAGTTTCCCGGAGTTTGGACGGTCGGATCGAGCTGAATTTTTGGCAGGTCGTAGATATGGGAATTCTGCAGCAAATCAACGGCTGGATCCTCCAAAGGACATCCGAGCTAGATGCTGGATACCACGCCCTAAACTCGTCCAGATTCTCGTCCAGATTCAACAGGGCTCCGGTATATCGGAGATTGCCGGAGATTCCTCCATCGGAACTCGACGAAATTTTTGCAGGATTGTTGTAGACTTAATTCCGCATAATTCCACCGAAGTAATCGTTTAAGAGACACTCGAGGAGGCGGTGGCAGCGGATACAAGTTTGCTGTCAAGAAAAACAGCACGGTCGCCTGAGGGCAATGTTGACGTTGAGCCCCCGAGCTCCATGGATGACTCCATGATCTTGATAGAGATCGGAGTTGGTGTTGATGAAGGCCTTCATCCAAACATGACGATCGGAGGTAATGCGCAGTCCTCGGTCAAGCCAAGGGGACCAGTCGAGCTGGTGACGAAGAAGCCGACATCGCTGTTGACCTGCCGTCGAGCCATTGATCCTTTCACCGATCACACAGCGGAACTCTCAATGAAAGCACCAATGTCGGTGTCAAAACCGGCGGATCTCGGGTAGGGGGTCCCAAGTAGTGCGTCTTAGGATCAATGGTAACAGGAGGCAAGGGACACAATGTTTACCCCAGGTTCGGGCCCTCTTGATGGAGGTAAAACCCTACGTCCTGCTTGATTGATATTGATGATGTGGGTATTACAAGAATTGATCTACCACAAGATCAGAGAGGCTAAACCCTAGAAGCTAGCCTATGGTATGATTATTGTTGTATATCTCTCTATCAACTAGCCTGGCCTCGGTTTATATAATGCACCAGAGGCCTAGGATAACAAGAGTCCTAGCCGAATACGCCGGTGGGGGAGGAGTCCTTGTCTTGATCGCCAAGTCTTGTGGAATCTTCCTTGTATGCGGCAACTGTCCGGACTGGCCCATGAGTATACGGCCATGGGGATCCTCGGCCCAATCCAACTGATCTGGAGACGACGTGGTGAGTACCCCCTAGTCCAAGACACCGTCAGTCATACTCATCGTTTAAACTCAAGTGGGGTTACCACTTTTACATAATGCATTGATGTGTTCACACCATTAGAGTTTCTTTGACTCAATTCTTAGAGTTAAGCTCCCCCTAGATTTGAGATCCCCTTTTAGAGGGATGAACTAACCTTGGGTTTTGTCGATGATGAATTCATGTAGGTGTTGAAGATGTGGATGCTCAATGTTGATGTAGATCATTTGGAGCAATCCGTTGGAGTGAGTTGCACTTTCAACTTGCCTACATGGGTTAGTCCCACAAGGAACAAACAAGAATATCCATAGACATAGAGTGATGCACACACAAGATAATGTCCATGAAAACATTAGTTTACCTTGTCCCTTGCCTTACCAACATGAGGGTTTGTGACTCCTTGAACTAGTGCAAGATGTGGAAGTTGATTGCACTTGTCCTTGCCATAATGATATGAGTGAAGAATGTTGGTGGAGTCACCCTCAAGAACTCTCTAGTTCTTCTTCTTCGGGATCCACATCATCTTGATGGGAATCGTTGGAGTTGTAGTTGTACTTGATGAAGTAGAACTTGACGTAGTCTTGGGAATCCACTTGACCGAGACCTTAGGTGCTTCTTCAAATGCATCAATCTCTTATTGAAGCTTGTCCTTGCCTTTGTTCTTGTGGTCTTGTGGTGGAAGATCATCTTGAGCTTGTGTTCCCTTGAAGGAAGTAGGATCATACTTCTCTTGTTGAGGAACAAACTTCGTCTTGGGGTATTGATCTTCTTCCCACTCAACTCCATTGGCATTGAACTTTCGTTCAAAACCAACACCTTGATTCTTCCGGTGTCTTCCTTGCTTGCGTACAATTTCCTCGAATTGCTTACTCCCGGCAAGGCTCTTGTAAACACCTTTCTCTATAATTCCCTTCAATAAGCTATTTTCTTGCTCAAGTGTAACTTGGCTAAGAGAATTATTAGTGGAATCAAGAGAACTACTAGAAGCAACAATATTGACATTATTATTGTTACTACTAGAGGAAGTATCTTTCTTGTACTTGTTACTAGACTTGACTTGAGGCATGTAAGTAGATAGGAGTAAACGCTTGGAAATGTAAGAACTTTTCTTACGGAGATCATCATTGATTGCTTTTAAGAACTCATGCTCTTGCTCAAGATTGAGATTTTCAAAGCGTAACTTCTCATGAGCCCTTAAAAGTTCTCGATGATCTTCGAAGATAGTTTCATGAGCCAACTTAAGAGTGTTTAGTTCTTTAGTTAGAAGCTCAATTTTCTCCTTATCATTGTCATTCGTTTGATTAGCATGATTAATTGACGTTTCATCATAGTATTCATCACTAGAGTTGTCAACAAGTAAATCATCATCCACAAGCAAGTCATCTTCATCACTATTGCAATCAACATACTCAGGATGTGTTACCTTTCGACCTTTGGCCATGAAGCATATTCCAATTCCTTCATTTGGTGAATCAAATATGTCGTAGGAGTTGGTTGACACAAGTGCTAGACCGGCAACACCTTCATCTTGAGTATATTCAGAGTCGGAGTGATAGCTTCTCTCGGAGTGTTTGTCGGAGTCGGAGCCGGATACCCATTCACCAACATGAGCTTGATGTCTTCGTTTTGTGTAGCTCCTTGATGACTTGTCCTTCCTTTCCGAATCCTTGCTTCTCTGTGACGGTCTTCGTTCATAACGATCATCTCTACTCCTCCTCTCTCTTGGTGGTGATTCTTCTCTTTTGCTTCTTCTTCTTGGAGAATCTTCTCTTCTTTTGTAGGGTGCCGTACACTCATTGGAATAGTGTCCAGGCCTCCCACAATTGTAGCAATTGCGCTCTCGACTAGAAGATCTTTTGTCATGGTAAGACCTTGACTTGGAGCTTCTTTCTTTGCTTCTACTCTTGTAGAATTTGTTGAAGTTCTTCACCATTAAGCTCAATTCTTCATTGAAGGTTTGTTTCTCACTTGATGATGTGGGGGCTTCACTTGAGGCTTTGTAAGCACCACTTGACTTGTTGTGAAGTTCCTCCTTATCCTTGAGTGACATCTCATGAGCAACAATTCTTCCAATGACTTCCGTTGGCTTGAGATCTTTGTAGTTTGGCATCATTTGGATCAATGTGCACACAGTATCATACTTTCCATCCAATGCTCTTAGGATCTTCTTGATGATGAATCTGTCGGTCATCTCTTCACTCCCTAAACCGGTAATCTCATTTGTAATAAGAGCAAGCCTAGAGTACATTTCAGCGACACCTTCACCATCCTTCATTTTGAACTTGTCAAGCTGACTTTGGAGCACATCCAACTTGGATTCCTTGACGGATTCGGTACCTTTGTGCATATCAATCAAAGTATCCCAAATTTCCTTTGCATTCTCTAGATGGCTGATTTTGTTGAATTCTTCGGGGCACAATCCGTTGAAGATGATATCACAAGCTTGAGCGTTGTATTGCAGCATCTTCAATTCTTCCGCATTAGCTTCACGGTTCGGCTCTCTCCCATCAAAGAATTCACCTTGCAAGCCAATACAAATAATTGCCCAAACGGCGGGGTTATGTCCGAGAATATGCATTTTCATTTTATGCTTCCAACTAGCAAAATTAGTACCATCAAAGTAAGGACCTCTATGGTGGTAGTTTCCCTCGCTAGACGCCATACTCTCCTAGGTTGTGAAACCAAGGCTATGACCACCAAAAGCTATGGAAATCAAAGCAAATGGAGACCAAAGCTCTGATACCACTTGTAGGACCTTGAAGTATGTCTAGAGGGGCGGTGATTAGACTACTTGACCAATTAAAAACTTAACCTTTTCCCAATTTTAGAGTTTGGCAGATTTTAGCTATCTTAGGAGAAGTCAAGCAATCATCACACTATTCAAGCAAGCATGCAAAGAGTATATGGGCAGCGGAAATTAAAGCATGCAACTTGCAAGAAAGTAAAGGGAAGGGTTTGGAGGATTCAAACACAATTGGAGACCCGGATGTTTTTGGCGTGGTTCCGATAGGTGGTGCTATCGTACATCCACATTGATGGAGACTTCAACCCAAGAAGGGTAACGGTTGCGTGAGTCCACAGAGGGATCCACCCACGAAGGGTCCACGAAGAAGCAACCTTGTCTATCCCACCATGGTCGTCGCCCACGAAGGACTTGCATCACTAGTGGTAGATCTTCACGAAGTAGGCGATCTCCTTGCCCTTACAAACTCCTTGGTTCAACTCCACAATCTTGTCGGAGGCTCCCAAGTGACACCTAGCCAATCAAGGAGACACCACTCTCCAAGAAGTAACAAATGGTGCGTTGATGATGAACTCCTTGCTCTTGTGCTTATGATAGTCTCCCCAACACTCAACTCTCTCTCATAGGATTTGGATCTGGTGGAAAGAGGGTTTGAGTGGAAAGCAACTTGGGGAAGGCTAGAGATCAAGATTCATATGGTAGGAATGGAATATCTTGGCCTCAACACATGAGTAGGTGGTTCTCTCTCAGAAATGGTAAGTTGGAAGTGTAGGTTTAGTCTGATGGCTCTCTCCACGAATGAAGAGGAGGTGGAGGGGTATATATAGCCTCCACACAAAATCTAACCGTTACACACAATTTACCAAACTCGATGGGACCGATTCAACAGACTCGGTCGGACCGATTTAGTAAACCTAGTGACCGTTAGTGATTTTCGGTGGGACTGACATGCAACTCGATGAGACCGATTCGATTAGGGTTAGGGCATAACATAATCTCGATAAGACCGATAACACAAACTCGGTGAGACCGATTTTGGTAATAAGCTTTCCAAAGAGTTGGTCAGGTAAACTCGGTGGGACCGATTTGCCCTTTTCGGTGAGACCGAAATGTTACAAAAGGGAAACAGAGAGTTTACATTGCAATCTCGGTGGGACTGATCGCTCACTTCGGTTAGACCGAAAGTTACGAAGGGAAACAGAGAGATTACAATCCCATCTCGGTGAGACTGAGATCCCTATCGGTAGGACCGATTTGCCTAGGGTTTGTGGCAGTGGCTATGACATTTGAAATTGGTGGCGCCGGGTTGGAAGAATCGGTGTGACCGATTTTGGCTCTGGGTTTAGGTCATTTGTGGATGTGAGAAAGTAGCTGAGGGTTTTGGAGCATACCACTAAGCACATGAAGCAAGAGGCTCATTAAGCAACACCTCATCCCTCCTTGATAGTATTGGCTTTTCCTATAGACTCAATGTGATCTTGGACCACTAAAATGTAAAATGAAGAGTCTTGAGCTTTTGAGCTTGAGCCAATCCTTTGTCCTTAGTATTTTGAGGGTTCCACTTTCATCATCCATGCCATACCATTCATTGAGCTTTCCTGAAATAATAGTCTTGGAATAGCATTAGCTCAATGAGCTATATGTTGTTATGAATTACCAAAACCACCTAGAGATAGTTGCACTTTCAACCCGGCGGTCCCACATGTCAGTGACAGAATGGTAGGGTTGTTCGCGTCAGGGAATCCTCATCCCCCGACGTGCGCCTCATCCCTCTCGGCCCCACCATTCCTCAGACTTTGTGTGGATGACATGCGGGCCAGCTGAACTGTGGCGACCATCAACTTTCTACCATAGACGCACCCGATTGGACGCGGTTTTCCTGCTCCGTTGCTGTGCTCCGATCCGTACTCCCGCACCATTGAATTTTCATCCAGCGGCTTTGACACATTTCGTCCCGTGCCTCAATCCTTAGTTGGAGTACTTCTGTACTACAGGTAGTACGCATCGATCTGGCCATCTACGCCTGGTAACGCACAGATGCCCAGCTGTGGCACCCTCGCCAGGGCCACGCCACCACCGACTGGTTCATCTCGAACGAGTGAGTCACGAACCATGCCACCACCATGAGAATGACATGTGGGCCAGCCGCATTTAAGGCCCGCATGTCATTGACTCATAGGTCGGGCACTAAGCCACTGAAATTTGGTCCCGTCGGCCCCGAGAGGGAAATGTAACTCCTGTGGCAGGCCTTGTGGTGCTCCCGTAGTACGAGCTCGTGCCAAAACCGGTATTTGTTTCTTACTATACTACCAACTAGTACTAGTAAGGTACACGTGCATTGCACGCATGAGATTCTGGTGGTTTGTGCATTATGCTTCTACATGTGGAGTTTTGTAGATTCTACATGTGGCAAAATCTGGTGGAATGTAGATCATATCCAACAACAAGTAGTGCTCAGATTTGCCATCTTTGTACCGTCAGATTGGCTTCATCCAACGACCAACCTTCAAAGTTATTCACACACTATATAGGGGTATAGATATATAGATGTGTGGTTTGCAGCCTAAGGTTGCCACGCCTAAGCTTAGGCGTGCCACAATATCTTAGGCATGTGTTTGGTTCATTGCTGCACTTGTGGCTTGCCACACTTTTCTAGCTACATGGTCCACATGTCATAGACTCAACTTCTTGCCAAATCTTGCCACACTTGTGGTGCCCATTTTGTTAGCCACATTTTTTGCGGCAGACACAGGGGTTGTTTGGTTTTAGGCCTAGCAATGCCACACTTTATCACACAATGTTGCCAAACTTGCCTAAGGTTAGGCGTTGTTTGGTTAGTAGGGCTATTTGAATTGTGACTATTTTGCCATATATCGCCACATGATTTTTGCCACACTTGCCACACTTGGCTTAGTGGAGTTGCTTTGTTAGCCACACTTTGGCTTGCCTAAAGGAATCTTGCCACACAGTTATTAGGGCATGTTTGATTTGTGACTAACTTTGCCAAAGATTGCCACACCTAAAGTTAGGCAAGTTTGACCAACTTAGGTGAGTGTTTGGTTCAAACCACATCTTAGGCAAGCCCCACTTGGGCCCCACATGGCATACACATAAAAAATGTGGCAAGATTCCCTTAGGCTTGCCAACTTGTGGCTCTCATTCTGATGAACTAACCTTAGGCAAGCTTGGCAAAAATGTGTGGCAAAGTGTGGCCTTAAGTTGCCAAGCTTTGCCTATGACATGTGGGGCTCACTGCTCATAAAAAAAATCTTTGCCTTAGGTGTGGCTAGAACCAAACACCTACCTAACTTGGTCAAACTTGCCTAAGGTTAGGTGTAGCAAAGTGTGGCAAGGTGTGGCTAGGAACCAAACAGCCACTAAGATTGCCAAAGATTGCCACACGTAAGGTTAGGCAAGTTTGACTAACTTAGGTGAGTGTTTGGTTCAAGCCACACCTTAGGCAATCCACACTAAGGCCCCACATGACATACACACAAAAAATGTGGCAAGATTCCCTTAGGCTTGCCAACTTGTGGCTCTCATTTTGAAGAACTAATAACTTTGCCTAAGCTTAGTTGTGGCAAAGTTAGTCATGAATTAAGTTTAACCATGGAGTCTTCTAGATTATACATATGGCAGAATCTGGTGGATGATATCCAATGGCCAGTAGTGCTCGGATTTGCTATCTTTGTACCGTCGGATTGGCTTCATCCAACGACCAACTTTCAAAGTTTTTCACACACTATATAGGGGGTATAGATATAGATGTGCCGGTCCGTTGCAGTGGATCCAAAGTATATCTATTTAGTGGAGTGCACTTTAAACACATTATCTATTTATTTTTCTCTAACCTTTCGTATCCATGCAACCAAGCCACATAAGCTTCATGGGTGCCCCCCACATCATATTATTCATACTACGTTGACTGAAAAAAAGATAAATCACCCAAAACAAGATCTTCCCGTTTTTTGTTCCTATGATGTTGTGTCGTGCACGTACCTACTAGTTGTATAGTGGTAGTACTAGTAATATAGTATTAGGAGTATGATATGTCCATTTTGCATCATGCTTTTATATCAATATTTATTGCATTATGGGCTGTTATTGCACATTATATCTCAATACTTATGGCTATTCTCTCTTATTTTACAAGGTTTACCATGAAGAGGGGGAATGCCGGTAGCTGGAATTCTGGCTGGAAAAGGAGCAAACGTTGGAAACCTATTCTGCACAACTCCAAAAGTCATGTAACTCCATGAAATAACTTTTTGGATTTATTAAGAATTTATGAGCGAAAGAAATAGGCCAGGGGGCCCACACCCTGTCCAGGAGATAGGGGGGCGCGCCCCCCCTATAGGGCGCGACTACCTATCTCCTGGGCCCCCTGGTGGGCCTCCGGCGTCCATCTTCTGCTATATCATCACTCTTTCCCTGGAAAAAATCATGGGCAAGCTTACGGGACGAAACTCCGCCGCCACGAGGCGGAACCTTGGCGGAATCAATCTAGGGCTCTGGCGGAGCTGTTCTGCCGGGGACACTTCCCTCTGGGAGGGGGAAATCATCACCAACGTCATCACCAACGATCCTCTTATCGGGAGGGGGTCAATCTCCATCAACATCTTCACCAGCACCATCTCCTCTCAAAACCCTAGTTCATCTCTTGTATCCAATCTTGTATCAAAACCACAAATTGGTACCTGTGGGTTGCTAGTGGTGTTGATTACTCCTTGTAGTTGATACTAATTGGTTTACTTGGTGGAAGATCATATATTCAGATCCTTTATTCATATTATTAATCCTCTGATTATGAACATGAATATGCTTTGTGAGTAGTTACGTTTGTTCCTGAGGACATGGGTGAAGTCTTGCTATTAGTAGTCATGTGAATTTGGTATTCGTTTGATATTTCGATGAGATGTATGTTGTCTTTCCTCTGGTGGTGTTATGTGAACGTCGACTACATGACACTTCACCATTATTTGGGCCTAGAGGAAGGCATAGGGAAGTAATAAGTAGATGATGGGTTGCTAGAGTGACAGAAGCTTAAACCCTAGTTTATGCGTTGCTTTGTTAGGGGTTGATATGGACCCATATGTTTAATGTTGTGGTTAGGTTTACCTTAATACTCCTTTTTGTAGTTGCGGATGCTTCCAATAGGGGTTAATCATAAGTGGGATGCTTGTCCAACTTAGGGCAGTACCCAAGTGCCGGTCCACCCACATATCAAATTATCAAAGTACCGAACGCGAATCTTACGAACGTGATGAAACTAGCTTGACGATAATTCCCAATGTGTCCTCGGGAGCTCCTTTCTCATTATTAGAATTTCCAGGCTTATCCTTTGCTACATAAAGGATTGGGCCACCTTGCTGCACTTTATTTACTTTATTTACTTTTTGCTCGTTACTATTTATCTTATCACAAAACTATCTATCACCTACAATTTCAGTGCTTACAGAGAAAACCTTACTGAAAACTGCTTACCATTTCCTTCTGCTCCTCGTTGGGTTCGACACTCTTACTTATCGAAAGGACTACGATAGATCCCCTACACTTGTGGGTCATCAAGACTCTTTTCTGGCACCGTTGTCAGGGAGTGTAGAGCTTTTGGTTAGTGGAACTTGGTAAGGAAACATTTATATAATATGCTGAAATTTTCTGTTACTTGTCACTATGGAAACTAATCCTTTGAGGGGCTTGTCTGGGGTATCTTCACCCCAACCAGAAGAGCAAAGAGATTCTCCTCAACCTACTGAACCTTATGAAAATATTCACTTTGAGATTCCTTCGGGTATGATAGAAAAACTGCTAGCTAATCCTTTTGCAGGAGATGGAACATTGCATCCCGACTTACACCTTATCTTTGTGGATGAAGTTTGTGGATTATTTAAGCTTGCAGGTATCCCCGATGATGTTGTCAATCTTTGTGGATGAAGTTTGTGGATTATTTAAGCTTGCAGGTATCCCCGATGATGTTGTCAATCTTTGTGGATGAAGTTTGTGGATTATTTAAGCTTGCAGGTATCCCCGATGATGTTGTCAAAAGGAAGGTCTTCCCTTTATCTTTTAAGGGAGATGCAATGACATGGTATAGGCTATGTGATGATACAAGATTTTGGAATTATAAGCGAATGAAGTTGGAATTTCACCAGAACTTCTATCCTATGCATCTTGTTCATCGTGATTGTAATTACATATATAATTTCTGGCCTCGTGAAGGAGAAAGCATTTCTCAAGCTTGGGGGAGGCTTAAGTCAATGTTATATTCATGCCCCAATCATGAGCTCTCTCGGGAAATGATTATTCGGAATTTTTATGCTCGGCTTTCTCTTGATAATCGCAACCTGCTCGATACTTCCTGTGCTGGTTCCTATATGCTGAAGACTATTGATTTCAAATGGGACTTATTGGAAAGAATTAAACGCAACTCTGAAGATTGGGGTTCCGACGATGGTAAGGAGTCATGTATGACACCTAAGTTCGATTGTGTTAAATCTTTCATGGATACCGATGCTTTCCGTGGATTTAGCTCTAAGTATGGACTTGACTCTAAAATAGTAGCTACTTTTTGTGAAACTTTTGCTACTCACGTTGATCTCCCTAAAGAGAAGTGGTTTCAATATAATCCTCCTATTGAAGTGAAAGTAGTTGCACCTATTACAGTCAAAGAAAAGGCTATTACATATAATGATCCTATTATTCCTACTGCTTATGTTGAAAAACCTACTTTTCCTGTTAGGATAAAAGATCATGTTAAAGCTTCGACTGTTGTTCGTAAGAGTAATACTAGGACCTATACACCTCCTGAGCAAATTAATGTTGAACCTGGTATTGCTATGATTAAAGATCTCTTGGATGAGGACTTAGATGGGCATGTTATCTCTTTCTTGGGTGAAACTGCTAATATTGCTAGACCCGATACTAAGACACATAGACCTGTTATAGGCACCCCTATTATTTCTGTTAAAATAGGAGATCATTGTTATCATGGGTTATGTGATATGGGTGCTAGTGCTAATGCGTTACCTTATGATATTTATAAAGAAATTATGCACGATATTGCACCTGTTGAATTAGAAGACATTGATGTTACTATTAAGCTTGCTAATAGGGACACCATTAAACCTATTGGGATTGTTAGAGATGTTGAAGTCTTGTGTGGGAAGATTAAATACTCTGCTGATTTTCTTGTTCTTGGTTCCCCACAAGATGATTTTTGTCCCATTATTTTTGGTAGACCCTTCTTGAATACTGCTAGTGCTAAGATTAATTGTGAAAAGAATATTGTCACTGTTGGCATAGATGGTATGTATCATGAGTTTAATTTCGCTAAGTTTAGTAGACAACCTCGTGAAAGGGAACCACCTAGTAAGGATGAAATTATTGGTCTTGCTTCCATTGCTGTTCCTCCAACTGATCCATTAGAACAATATTTGTTAGACCATGAAAACGATATGTTTACGAAGGAAAGGGAAGAAATAGATGAAGTGTTCCTTAAACAAGAACCTATGCTAAAACATAACCTTCTCGTTGAAATTCTTGGGGATCCCCCTCCACCCAAGGGTGATCCCGTGTTCGAACTCAAACCCTTACCTGATAATCTCAAGTATGCTTATCTTGATGAAAAAGAAATATATCCTGTTATTATTAGTGCTAACCTTTCAGAGAAAGAAGAAGAAAGACTATTGAAAACTCTGAAGAAGCACCGTGCAGCTATTGGATATACTCTGGATGATCTTAAGGGCATTAGTCCCACATTATGTCAACACAAAACTTCAGTGGAGAAAGATGCCAAACCAGTTAGAGATCCTCAAAGATGATTAAATCCCAAAATGAAGGAAGTGGTAAGAAAGGAAATTCTAAAACTCCTTGAGGCAGGTATTATTTATCCCGTTGCTGATAGTGAATGGGTAAGCCCTGCCCATTGTGTCCCTAAAAAGGGAGGTATTACCGTTGTTCCTAATGATAAAGATGATTTGATCCCGCAAAGAATTATTACAGGCTATAGGATGGTAACTGATTTCCATAAGTTAAATAAAGCTACTAAGAAAGAACATTACCCTTTACCTTTTATTGATCAAATGCTAGAAAGGCTATCCAAACATACACATTTTTGCTTTCTAGATGGTTATTATGGGTTCTCTCAAATACCTGTGCCCGCGAAGGATCAATCTAAAACTACTTTTACTTGCCCTTTTGGTACTTTTGCTTATAGACGTATGCCTTTTGGTTTATGTAATCCACCTGCTACCTTTCAAAGATGTATGATGGCTATATTTTCTGATTTTTGTGAAAAGATTTGTGAGGTATTCATGGATGACTTCTCCATCTATGGATCCTCTTTTGATGATTGTTGGAGCAACCTTGATCGAGTTTTGCAGAGATGCGAAGACACTAGTCTCGTCCTGAATTGGGAAAAGTGTCACTTTATGGTTAATGAAGGCATTGTCTTGGGGCACAAGATCTCCCAGAGAGGTATTGAAGTTGATAAAGCCAAAGTTGATGCTATTGAAAAGATGCCATGTCCCAAGGACATAAAAGGTATAAGAAGTTTCCTTGGTCATGCCGGATTTTATAGGAGGTTCATTACGGAATGTTCTAAAATCTCTAGGCCTCTGACTAATTTATTGCAAAAAGATATTCCTTTTGTCTTTGATGATGATCGTGTAGAAGCATTTGAAACACTTAAGAAAGCCTTGATCACTGCACCTATTGTTCAGCCACCTGATTGGAATTTACCTTTTGAAATTATGTGCGATGCTAGTGATTATACTGTAGGTGCTATTTTAGGGCAAAGAGTCGATAAGAAATTGAATGTTATCCAGTATGCTAGTAAGACTCTTGATACTGCCCAGAGAAATTATGCTACTACTGAAAAAGAGTTCTTAGCAGTTGTGTTTGCATGTGATAAGTTTAGACCTTATATTGTTGATTCCAAAGTTACTATTCACACTAATCATGCTGCTATTAAATATCTTATGGAAAAGAAAGATGCTAAGCCTAGACTCATTAGATGGGTTCTCTTGCTCCAAGAATTTGACTTGCATATTATTGATAGAAAGGGAGCTGAGAAACCCATTGTAGACAACTTGTCTAGGTTAGAGAATGTTCTTGATGACCCACTGCCTATTAATGATAGTTTTCCTGATGAGCAATTAGCGGTTGTCAATGTTTCTCGTACTGCTCCTTGGTATGCTGATTATGCTAATTACATTGTTGCTAAATTTATACCGCCTAGTTTCACATACCAGCAAAAGAAAAAGTTCTTTTATGATTTAAGACATTACTTCTGGGATGATCCACACCTTTATAAAGAAGGAGTAGATGGTATTATTAGACATTGTGTGCCTGAGCATGAACAGGAACAAATCCTACGCAAGTGTCACTCTGAATCTTATGGAGGACACCACGCTAGAGATAGAACTGCACACAAGGTACTACAATCTGGTTTTTATTGGCCCACTCTCTTCAAAGATGCTCGTAAGTTTGTCTTATCTTGTGATGAATGTCAAAGAATAGGTAACATTAGTAGACGTCAAGAAATGCCTATGAATTATTCTGTTGTCATTGAACCGTTTGATGTTTGGGGCTTTGATTATATGGGACCTTTTCCCGCCTCCAATGGTTATACACATATTTTAGTTCTGTTGATTATGTTACTAAGTGGGTAGAAGCTATTCCAACTAGTAGTGCGGATCATAACACTTCTATTAAAATGCTTAAAGAAGTTATTTTTCCGAGGTTTGGAGTCCCTAGATATCTTATGACTAATGGTGGTTCACACTTTATTCATGGTGCTTTCCGTAAGATGCTTGCTAAGTATGATATCAATCATAGAATCGCATCTCCATATCACCCGCAGTCTAGTGGTCAAGTAGAGTTGAGCAATAGAGAGCTCAAATTAATTTTGCAAAAGGCTGTGAATAGATCTAGAAAGAATTGGTCCAAAAAACTTGAAGATGCATTATGGGCCTATAGAACTGCATGCAAAAATCCTATGGGTATGTCTCCATATAAGATGGTTTATGGAAAATCATGTCATTTTCCTCTTGAACTTGAACATAAAGCATATTGGACTATTAAAGAGCTCAATTATGACTTCAAACTTGCCGGTGAGAAGAGGTTGTTTAATATTAGCTCACTTGATGAATGGAGAACCCAAGCATATGAGAATGCCAAGCTTTTCAAAGAAAAAGTCAAACGCTGGCATGACAAGAGGATAGAAAAGCGTGAGTTTAACGTAGGAGATTATGTGTTATTATTCAACTCTTGTTTAAGATTTTTTTGCAGGAAAACTTCTCTCAAAATGGGAATGTCCCTACGTTATCGAGGAGGTCTATCGTTCTGGTGCTATAAAAATCAACAACTTCGAAGGCACAAATCCTAGGGTGGTAAACGGTCAAAGAATTAAACATTATATTTCAGGTAATCCTATCAATGTTGAAACTAATATTATTGAAACCGTAACCCCCGAGGAATACATAAGAGACACTTTCCAGAACATTCCAGACTCCGAAAAGGCATAGGTATGTGGTACGGTAAGTAAACCGACTCCAAAACAACTCTAATGGCAATTTCTATCAGTTTTGGATTATTTAAGATTTTTAGGAAGAAAGAAGTAGTCCGAAAGGGACACGAGGCTCCCACGAGAGAGGAGGCCGCGCCCCCCCCCCTGTAGGGCGTGCCCCCCTGTCTCGTGGGCACCTCGTGTGCCTCCCGGACTCCATTTTCTTGTATGTTATGTATTTTGGTCGATAAAAAATCATTATATATACTCCCGAAGGTTTTGACCATCGTATCACGCAAATATCTTCTGTTTTGGTTTCGAGTTGTTTCTATTTCAGATCTAGAGCATCATGTCGTCTCCAAGCGCTCCCAAGGACAAGTTTTTCGAGAGGGTTATCAACCCCTATCTCGCGGAGGCGCTGCATTGATACGTCTCCGTCATATCTATAATTTTTTATTGTTCCATGCCAATATTCTTCAACTTTCATATACTTTTGGCAACCTTTTATACTATTTTTGGGACTAACATATTGATCCAGTGCCCAGTGCCAGTTCCTGTTTGTTGCATGTTTTCTGTTTCGCAGAAACCCAATATCAAATGGAGTCCAAATGGGACAAAAACGAACGGAGATTTTTTTAAGAATATTTATGATTTTTGGGAAGTAAAATCAACGCGAAACAGTGTCCGGGGTGGCCACGAGACAGGGGGCCGCGCCCCTGGGAGGCAGGCGCTCCCTGGGCTCTCATGGGCCACCCGTAAGGCGGTTGACACTCTTCTTTTGGTGCAAGAAAGCTAATTTTATGAGAAAGATCTGGGCGAAAGATTCACCCCAATCGGAGTTACGGATCTCCAGATATAAAGGAAACGGTGAAGGGGAAGAAACAGAGAACGCAAAAACAGAGAGATAGATCCGATCTCGGAGGGGCTCTCGCCCCTCCCAAGCCATGGGAGCCAAGGACCAGAGGGGAAACCCTTCTACCATCTAGGGAGGAGGTCAAGGAAGAAGAAGAAGAAGGGGGGCTGAGTGAGTTCCGGACTAGGGGGTGTCCGGATAGCCGAACTATCATCATCGGCCGGACTCCAAGACTATGAAGATAGAAGATTGAAGACTTTGTCCCATCTCCGGATGGGACTTTCCTTGGCGTGGAAGGCAAGCTTGGCGATACGGATATGTAGATCTCCTACCATTGTAACCGACTCTGTGTAACCCTAGCCCTCTCCGGTGTCTATATAAACCGGATGGGCTTAGTCCATAGGACGAACAACAATCATACCATAGGCTAGCTTCTAGGGTTTAGCCTCCTTGATCTCGTGGTAGATCCACTCTTGTAACACACATCATCAATATTAATCAAGCAGGACGTAGGGTTTTACCTCCATCAAGAGGGCCCGAACCTGGGTAAAACATCGTGTCCCTTGTCTCCTGTTACCATCTGCCTAGATGCACAGTTCGGGACCCCCTACCCGAAATCCGCCGGTTTTGACACCGGCATTGGTGCTTTCATTGAGAGTTCCTCTGTGTCGTCACCGATAGGCTCGATGGCTTCTTCAATCATCATCAACGACGCAGTCCAGGGTGAGACCTTCCTCCCTGGACAAATCTTTGTATTCGGCAGCTTTGCACTGCGGGCCAATTCGCTTGGCCAACTGGAGCAGATCGAAAGCTACGCCCCTGGCCTTCAGGTCAGATTTGGAAGTTTGAACTTCACGGCTGACATCCGCGGGGACTTGATCCTCGATGGATTCGAGCCACAGCCGAGCGTGCCGCACTATCGCGGCGAGCATGATTTAGCTCTGCAGCCGGACAGTACCCTGGAGGCCGCACTCGAAACCGCTCCGATCTCCAATTCGGAGCCAGCTGCGCAGATCGAGGACGGATGCCTAGACACCGCCTCGGGGGCTGCAACCTCTACGGCGATAGAGCCGAACACTAACTTTGTCCCTCATAAAGCCCGTGATTCCGAGGCGCCGGACTCCTCGCCGGACTTCGAACCTCCC
>NC_057807.1:559718452-559797400 GCF_018294505.1 Triticum aestivum
AATCTGATTGGGCGCCGATCATGGAGTTCACCGCGGCAGACATCTTTCAACACTCACCTTTCGGCGACATCTTGAGTTCGCTAAAGTATCTCTCATTATCAGGAGACCCCTGGCTGGACTGCGGTCAGGACGGTTGGGATGCGGACGACGAAGAAATTCAAAGCCCACCCACCACCCACTTGGTAGCCGCTGTCGACGATTTAATCGACATGCTAGACTACGACTCCAAGGACATCGACGGTATGGATGATGATGCCTGAGACGACCAACAACCAGCGCCTAATGGGCACTGGACAGCCACCTCATCATATGACATATACATGGTGGATATCCCAAAAGATGGGAATGGCGAAGGAATAGAGGAGGATGACCCCTCCAAAAAGCAGCCCAAGCGCCACAACAAGAATGAAGACTCCGGCACCAGAGATAATAATACACCGGACAGTGCCGAAGACAACCCAGTCCAGCAAGATGCAGCGCAGGAGGACGGAGACGCCAGCCCTTATGAAGGAGCGGCAGAAGAAGAGGCAGAGGATTATACGCCTCCCTCCGGAGACGAAGCGAGCCTCGACGATGACGAATTCGTCATGCCTGAGGATCCCGTCGAACAAGAGCATTTTAAACGCAGGCTTATGGCCACGGCGAACAGCCTCAAGAAAAAGCAGCAACAGCTTAGAGGTGATCAGGATCTGCTAGCCGACAGATGGACTGAAGTCCTCTCGGCCGAAGAGCATGAGCTCGAATGCCCCTCCAAAAGCTACCCTAAACGCAAGCTGCTCCCCCGATTAGAGGAGGAGGCTTACGAACCCGCATCACCAGGAGACAATACGGCTGACCGACCACCCCGTGGTCGCGACAGAGAGGCCTCTAGGCCCTTCACTAGAACCGTACCCCAGCATCGCTCAAAAGGCACACGGCCACAGGGGAACGCTCCGGACCTGCGAGATATATTGGAGGACAAGGCAAGACAATCAAGATCAATCTATGGATCGCGTGGGCGCCCCACGGTACGTGACGACAACCATCGCGCCGGACACAGTAAGTCCGGCCGGGGCGAACAAAACAGACAAAGCTCTTTTGAGCTCCGTCGTGATATCGCCCAGTACAGAGGCGCCGCACACCCACTATGCTTCACAGACGAAGTAATGGATCATCAAATCCCCGAAGGGTTTAAACCCGTCAATATTGAATCCTATGATGGCACAACAGACCCCGCGGTTTGGATCGAAGACTATCTCCTTCACATCCACATGGCCCGCGGTGACGATCTTCACGCCATCAAATACCTCCCCCTCAAGCTTAAAGGACCAGCCGACATTGGCTCAACAGCTTGCTAGCAGAGTCAATTGGGAGTTGGGAGGACCTGGAAGCCGCATTCCTCGATAACTTCCAGGGCACTTATGTGCGACCACCAGACGCTGATGACCTAAGCCACACAATTCAGCAGCCAGACGAATCGGCCAGACAATTCTGGACACGGTTCTTAACCAAGAAAAACCAAATCGTCGACTGTCCGGATGCGGAGGCCCTCGTGGCCTTCAAGCATAACATCCGCGATGAGTGGCTTGCCCGGCACCTGGGATAGGAAAAGCCGAAATCCATGGCAGCCCTCACATCACTCATGACCCGCTTCTGCGCGGGTGAGGACAGCTAGCTAGCACCCAGCAACAACCTCAGCAAAAATTCAGGCAGTCCGGACTTCAAGGACCGAAATGGCAGGCCGCGTCGTAACAAAAACAAACGCTGCATTAACAGCGACAATATTGAGGATACGACAGTCAATGCCAGATTCAGAGGCTCTAAACCCGGTCAGCGGAAAAAGCCATTCAAAAGAACTACTCCGGGTCCGTCCAATTTGGACCGAATACTCGACCGCTTGTGCCAGATACACGACACCCCCGAAAAGCCAGCTAACCACACCAACAGGGACTGTTGGGTATTCAAGCAGGTAGGCAAGTTAATTGCCACAAACAATGACAAGGGGCTGCATAGCGATGACGAGGATGAGACCCAACCGCCGAACAATAGAGGACAGAAGGGTTTCCCCCCACACGTGCGGACGGTGAACATGATATACGCAATGCACATACCCAAAAGGGAGCGGAAGCGTGCACTCAGGGATGTCTACGTGATGGAGCCAGTTGCCCCGAAGTTCAATCCATGGTCCTCCTGCCCGATCACTTTTGACCAAAGGGACCACCCCACCAGCATTCGCCATGGTGGGTTCGCCGCATTGGTTCTAGACCCAATCGTCGATGGATTTCATCTCACCAGAGTCCTGATGGACGGCGGTAGCAGCCTGAACCTGCTTTATCAGGACACGGTGTGCAAAATGGGCATAGACCCCTCAAGGATTAAACCTACCAAGACGACCTTTAAAGGCGTCATACCAGGTGTAGAAGCTAATTGTACAGGCTCAGTTACACTGGAAGTGGTCTTCGGATCCCCGGATAACTTCCGAAGCGAGGAGTTAATCTTCGACACAGTCCCATTCCGTAGCAGCTATCATGCCTTGCTCGGATGTACCGCATTCGCAAAGTTCAACGCGGTGCCGCACTACGCATACCTCAAGCTCAAGATGCCAGGCCCTAGAGGAGTCATCACGGTCAACGGAAACACTGAACGCTCCCTCCGAACGGAGGAACATACAGCGGCTCTCACGGTAGAAGTACAAAGCAGCCTTTTAAGGCAATTCTCGAGTCCGGCTGCCAAGCGGCCAGACACAGCTAAGCGTGCCCGGAGTAACCTACAACACGACCACCTGGCACGTTCCGAGTACGCGTAGCAATGCGGCCCCAACCCTAGCTCCTGCGAAACATCAAAGCAGGTCCTTCGCGTACACCATTACGCTCTGAAGATACCATGGGCATGGGGAGAGGGGCACGACCACGATAAACCCAGACTGCGGCTCAACCGCACCAGGGGCTCTCAAGTGTGTCGTTTCTTTTTTCTTTTCTTTTTACCTTTTATTTTTTACCCACAGGACTTCATTTGTCGGAGGCCCTGTTAGGCAGCAGACCTGCCGAACTCACGATGCAACAGCCAGGGAAGGATAAAGGCTACAACGAATATACAGGTGGTCTCCATTACGAGCATTTTTATACACCAATCTGCAGCCTACCCCTGGAGGGGGACATGTTTAACAATCCCATCCCTTGCTTATCGCACTATTTGTATCGTTCTGCATTCGTAGCAGCACTTATTGAATAAAACAATGCAGCACCTTTTTGCTTATAATTGCATTTCTTTTTCATACATATGTTCATTCACGGCATGATGCATCCGTACACTTTGGTACGGCTAATATACACTAGGGGCTTATGTTTCCCGCATTATGGTGTGATGAGTCCTAACACTTTCACAAGTGCGGCACCCCGAACTTATAGCACTATATGCATCGGCTCCGAATCATGTCTTGGGTCAATAGTTGGGTTTGCCCGGCTCCCATGTTTTGGTACCTTACGTTCCGTTATATCGGCTAAGGTAGCACTGGGAGAACCACTGCGATTGCGCCCCAGTTGAGCTGGGTTAACGCCTCAGTGGAGAAAGCTAAAACTGACCACCATGATGAGGCGAGAGCCGGTCGCTATTCGAGAGGTTTTTTGCGAGTCCTTAAAGACTTATGCCGCTTAGAGCGAGGAGCCGGATACTGTCCGGACAAGGCATGGATAGCACCCCAAATTCGGCCTTCCGAAGACTAGGGGCTTCGCCGAAATTTAAAATTATAGAATTCTATGGCTAAGTGAGAGTGTTCAAGCATTATAAGTCCGGTTGCCTTGTTCGCTGTGTTGAGCGCCTCCCTAGATGGACCCAAAAATGGGGACAAGAGCGCTCAAGTTTATCCCGAACACCCCAGCACTCGTGGCATGGGGGCTGAAGCCGATGACTTGCCATCTCTCAGATTTGATAAACAGCCTCACAGAAGGTAATATTTTAAATTAACAAGTGTTGCTTAGCGCATATGAACTAAGTTTTCAGCGCACAGGATAACAAAATGCGAGTCTACTCAAATATTACATCTTTGGAGCACTCACCCGCAATAGTGCGGGCGCCCTTCATCACACTCTTATAATACATCTCGGGCGTGCGATGCTCCTTGCCCTCTAGTGGCGGGTCTGTCACGAGCTTCTGGGCATCCATCTTGCCCCAGTGCACCTTTGCGCGGGCAAGGGCCCGACGGGCACCCTCAATACAAGCGGAATGCTTGATGACTTCAACCCACGGGCACGCATCCACCAGCCGCCGCACCAGGCCGAAGTAGCTCCCAGGCATGGCCTCCTTAGGCCACAACCGAACTATGAGGCCCTTCAAGGCCTCTTCGGCTGCCTTGTGGAGCTCGACCAGCTGCTTCAGCTGGTCGCTAAGGGGCACCGGATGTCCGTCCTCAGCATACTGAGACCAGAAGACCTTCTCCGTCAAGCTCCCCTCCTTGGCTCGGTAGAATGCGGCAGCATCGGACACGCTGCGAGGAAGATCTGCGAACGCTCCTGGAGAGCTCCGAATTCGGGTAAGCAACAGGTAATTAACACTCACATGCTTACTTTGCATGAAAAATGCCTTACCCGCTGCTATTTTCTTCACCACCTCAATCTCCTGGAGGGCCTTGTAGGCTTCGGCCTTAGCGGCTTTGGCACTCTCAAGAGCCGTTGCAAGCTCAGACTCTCGAGTCTTCGAGTCACGCTCCAAGCTCTCATGTTTTTTCACGAGATCCTAGAGCTCTTGCTGTACCTCCGCCACCCGCGCCTCCTGCTTCTCTCGCTCGGTGCGCTCCGCGGTCGCATTGCATTCGGCCACGGCCACCGCCTCCTTTAGGGTCGCCACCTCGTTAGTGGCCCCTACAATACCCACGTTATCCTTGTCATTTTTCTTGCAACCAAATCCCTTTCTGTAAGGTACAATTTTCATAAGGTATTACTCACCTTCTTTTTCCTCGAGCTGCTTCTTGGCATGGCCGAGCTCGTTCTAGGACCGCTCGAGCTTTTCCTTCAAAGTATTGACCTCCGCAGTCAGTGCAGCAGAGGTCAGCAGCACAGCCTGCAATCCCATATTGACATATTTTTTATGACTCTTGCGTTTATCTTTCTAAAGATCCTCAGTCTGGCTTTTATTTCCGAACACCGAACCGAGCATCAGGGACTACTGTCTATGTGGTACCATTTTACATATATTGAAATTCTAACCTCAAAGCCTGTTAGAAGGCTGCTGCAGGCTTCGGTCAGCCCGCTTTTGGCGAGCTGAACCTTCTGAATCACCGCACTCATAATAGTGCGGTGTTCCTCTTCGATGGAGGCGCCGTTGAGCGCCTCGAGCAAATTATCCGGCACCTCCGGCTGGACGGAGGTACCGGCATTGTGGTCTTGCCCTTCTTACGAAGGGGTCGCCTGCCGGACTCCGGAGCCACTGTGGCCTCCGGGGCTGAGTCCGGTGCAAAGTCCGGGAGGGTGTCCTGTGACACCTCCGGGGCCTCCTCCTCCTGGTGGGTCCCTTCCTGGGATCCCACCTCGGCGTCGTCCACGGCACGGGGGGTGGAGGCAGTCGGAAGGGAATCCATATCCGACGCACCCAAGGACCCCCTCGACGAAACGGGAAGATCATCCTTGGGCGGACTGCAGGGTTGTATGCGGCATTAGAAAGACATTATGTGGCGAAAAGAAAAAACCTTGAAGTTATTCGGGAGTCCGGATACTTACGATCTCGCCAGGGGCTTGGCCCTTGGGGGCCAGTCCTCGTCGTTGTCACTAGCGTTGGCAGAGCATTCCGGGGGAAGAGTTTTTCCCTTCTTAGACCCCTCGGCCTCCCTTGTTGGGGAGGCCTTCCTTTTCTTCCCTCCCCCCGCTGGGGGAGAGTCTTTCTTCTTCTCCTCCTCGCCTTGGTGGGAGGAGTCGGCCTCGGATTCATCATCCGATAGAACCTGAAAACGGGAACTCTTCCGAGTCCCCGTGGCCTTCTTCTTGTCCTTCTTCTCCGGCACCACGTGGGGTGCCGGAGCTAGCAGCCCCGTTAGGCGGGCGTCCGCTGGGTCCTCTGGCAATGGGGCCGGATAGATAGTCCGTTCAGCCTTCGCCAGCCAGTCCTGTCAAAGGTAAAGGGAGTTTAGATCCCGCATAGAGTCAAACTATGGAAAACAAGTGGCAAAATCACTTACCTCGTCAGCTGGACGCCGCGAGCGAAATCCGCGATCTTCGGTAGCGGATGCGGGAGCTTCGGCGCCCTTGAACAGCACCCTCCACACATCTTCGTACGTAGTGTCGAAGAGCCCGCTCAGGGTCTGGTGCTGCACCGGATCGAACTCCCACATGTTGAAACCCCGTCGTTGGCACGGGAGAATCCGGCGGATTAGCATGACCTGGACTACGTTGACAAGCTTGAGCTTCTTGTCCACCAGCTTTTGGATACAGGCTTGGAGTCCGGTCAGCTCCTCCGAATCCCCCCAGATCCGGCCACTCCCTTTCCAGGAGGTGAGCCGTGTAGGGATGCCGGATCTGAATTCAGGGGCCGCTGCCCAATCGGCGTCACGCGGCTCGGTGATGTAGAACCACCCCGATTGCCACACCTTGATGGTTTCTACGAAAGTGCCCTCCAGCCACGTAACGTGGGACATCCTGCCCACCATGGCGCCTCCGCACTCCGCTTGGCTGCCCTTCACAACCTTCGGCTTGACACTGGAGGTCTTGAGCCACAAGCCGAAGTGGGGCTGGATGCAGAGGAAGGCCTCGCACACGACGATAAACACCGAGATGTTGAGGATGAAATTCAGGGCCAGATCATGGAAATCCAGGTCGTAGTAGAACATGAGCCCCCGGACGAAGGGATGAAGTGGGAAGCCCAGTCCGCGGAGGAAATGGGGAAGAAACACTACCCTCTCATGGGGCCTGGGGGTGGGGATGAGCTCTCCCTCGTCGGGGAGCCGGTGCGCGATGTCGCTGGACAAGTAACAGACGTCGCGCAGCTTCTGGATTTTCCCCTTCATGACGGAGGAGGCCATCCACTTGCCTCCCGCTCCGGACATAGTTGGAGAAGGTTGAGGTGAGAAGTGCGGACTTGGGCGCTGGAGCTCGAGTTCATGGAGACGGATAAGCCAAGGAGGAAGAAGGCGCAGGTAAAAGGTTTGGATCTTTATCCCCTTATATGGGCCGATAGAAACATGTGTCCCCACCGGCCTGGTAAAACTCGCTTATCTCCCAAGCGTCACAATCAATGGCACGGTTGGGTTTCCCACGTCTGTATTGATGGGAATCCCGGAATAAGGGGAACACGATCTCTGCTTTGACAAGACGTGCCAAGGAAACCGCTTCGCTAAACGCGTTGAGGTGGAACGATAAAAACAATTTGAGTAAAGGCTTGGAAGTGGTGTGACGTCACGCCGCAGAATACGTCAACAGATTGATCTTGTGTAATATTATTCTCTCTATGGTGGTACGTGGAATTTATTTTGCAGAGTCGGACACTATCCTGGTGTTCACAATCTTCTATAAATTATTCGGAGGAGGAACCCTCCTTGCAATGTCGAATACGATATGCGCGCCGGACTCATCGTCATTGAAGCCTGGTTCAGGGGCTACTGAGGGAGTTCCGGACTAGGGGGTGTCCGGATAGCCGACCTATCATCATCGGCCGGACTCCAAGACTATGAAGATAGAAGATTGAAGACTTCGTCCCGTGTCCGGATGGGACTTTCCTTGGCATGGAAGGCAAGCTTGGCGATACGGACATGTAGATCTCCTACCATTGTAACCGACTCTGTGTAACCCTAGCCCTCTCCGGTGTCTATATAAACCGGATGGCCTTAGTCCATAGGACGAACAACAATCATACCATAGGTTAGCTTCTAGGGTTTAGCCTCCTTGATCTCGTGGTAGATCCACTCTTGTAACACACATCATCAATATTAATCAAGCAGGACGTAGGGTTTTACCTCCATCAAGAGGGCCCGAACCTGGGTAATACATCGTGTCCCTTGTCTCCTGTTACCATCCTCCTAGACGCACAGTTCGGGACCCCCTGCCCGAGATCCGCCGGTTTTGACACCGACAGGGGCCCTCTCCCCCTTGCTTCCGATGGCGCCGGAGCGCTGCCGGGGGCCATCATCATCATCGCGATCTTCACCAACACCGCCGCCATCTTCACTAACATCTCCACCAACTCTTCCTCCCTCTATGCAGCGGTGTAACCTCTCTCTTACCCGCTGTAATCTATACTTAAACATGGTGCTCAACGCTATATATTATTCCCCAATGATGTATGGCTATCTTATGATGTTTGAGTAGATCCGTTTTGTCCTATGGGTTAATTGATGATCGTGATTGGTTTGAGTTGCATGTTTTATTATTGGTGCGCCCTCTGTGTCACGCAAGCGTGAGGGATCCCCGTTGTAGGGTTTGCAATATGTTTATGATTTGCTTATAGTGGGTTGCATGAGTGACTGAAACACAAACCCGAGTAAGTAGGTTGTTTGCGTATGGGATAAAAGGGGACTTGATACTTTAATGCTATGGTTGGGTTTTACCTTAATGAATCTTTAGTAGTTGCGGACTCTTGCTAGAGTTCCAATCATAAGTGCATATGATCCAAGTAGAGAAAGTATGTTAGCTTATGCCTCTCCCTCAAATAGAATTGCAACAACGATTACCGGTCTAGTTATCGATAGCCTTGGACAAATAACTTTCTCGTAACAAAAAGCTCTCTACTAATATTTACTTTCTTGCATCTTTATCTAAATAGCCCTACTTTATATTTACGTTCTCTTTATTTTCTTGCAAACCTAGCCTTTCACACCTACAAAGGACCTCTAGTTTCATACTTGTTCTAGGTAAAGCGAACGTCAAGCGTGCGTAGAGTCGTATCAGTGGCCGATAGGACTTGAGAGAATATTTGTTCTACCTTTAGCTCCTCGTTGGGTTCGACACTCTTACTTATCGAAAGAGGCTACAACTATCCCGTATACTTGCGGGTCATCAAGACCTTTTTCTGGCGGCGTTGCCGAGGAGTCATAGCGTGAGGTGAATATTCTCGTGTGTGCTTGTTTGCTTTATCACTAAGTAGTTTTTATTTGCTGTTCTAAGTTGTTCTCTATCTTTAGTTATGGATATGGAACGCAAAATACCCAAAAAAAATAGTTGTACTTGCTACTCATGAGGATGGGGTAACTCCTAAAACCCTCGATTCTCATTATGCGAAAGATATTGTGTACTACTTCGATAATCCTGAGAAAACCCCATTCAACTTTATAATGGGAGACACGTTGGATCAACATGAATACTTTAGGGATTATCGCTTGACACAAAAAGGGAAACTATTATGGGATCAATTTAGTATGTTGCGTTGGTATGCCTGGAATCTATGCTTGAGATGTCATATTACTTGTTGCTCTAGGATGGAGGCTCCACACCTTCCCTTTTCATGCAAATTTAATAATAATGAAACCTTAGCTTCTTATGCTAATGGTATATATGATTACTATGATGTGGAACAAATAGAAGAATTTGTTGCTTTTAAGGCTGCTTATGAAATTGAAGCTTTGTTTGAAAAGTATGAAGCTTTTGATGATGATGGTTATAGGCCTGAAAATCTTGCTATACTTAGATATTGCTATGAAAATTATGAATACAGTTACTATATTAATGCTTTTATGAAGAAAGTCAACGATTTCTAAGAAGAGACTAATATTTTGCGGGAAGCTATGGATGAAGAAATTGATGAAACTGTGAGCTCATTGGATGAAAAAGATGATGAGGAGAGCGAAGAACAAAAGGAGGAAGAGTGGATTAGCTACCCATTCCCACCTTCTAATGAGAGTAGCCCTCCAACTCATACATTATTTAATTCCCCTTCGTGCTTACCGAAGGATGATTGCTATGATGATTGCTATGATCCCTTGAATTTGTTTGAAATATCCCTTTTTGATGATGCTTGCCATGCTTGTGGCCAAGATGCCAACATGAATTATGCTTATGGAGATGAACTTGCTATAGTTCCTTATGTTAAACATGAAATTGTTGCTATTGCACCCACGCATGATAGTCTTATTATCTTTTTGAATTCTCCCTACTACACTTTATCGAAGAAGTTTGTGCTTATTAAGGATTATATTGATGGGTTGCCTTTTACCATTGCACATGATGATTTTGATGAATGTGATATGCATGTGCTTGCTGCTCCTACTTGCAATTATTATGAGAGGGGAACTCTATCTCCGCCTCTTTATGTTTCCAATATGATAGAATTCCAAGACACTATTTATACTATGCATTTGCCTTTACTATGTGTGCATGAATTGTTCTTTTATGACATGCCGATGCATAGGAAGAGAGTTAGACTTCGTTGTTGCATGATATATGTTACTTTGTGCTCACTACTAAATTACAAATCATTTTTTTGAATATAAACAGTAGGGTAAAACCCCACTGCAGCTTTTATTAAAATATCAAAATATCAAGGCCAAAAGTCTAGTCTCAAGAGCTTTTATTAAAATCATTGTTAACTAAAATTGGTTTTGATATACCTTGGGATCTGGGTGGATTCATTACTTGAGCACTATATGCCTAGCTTAATGGCTTTAAAGAAAGCGCTGCCAGGGAGACAACCCGGAAGTTTTAGATAGTCCTTTATTTCTGTTGAGTGCTTTCGTATAGTTTAAAAACAAAAAAAATAAACATGGGAACCTAAAAACTTTTCAAAAAGGAAAGTGAAAGTGAGAAAGACAAGCATTGTTGAAGTGGGAGCTAGCCTTGAACTTTGTTCATGCTCACGGAAACTTTGTGAATCTTGATTACAGAAACTTTTCATCAAAAATAATTATCACCTTGTACAATTCCATTGTATTATAAAAATAATGTGCCAAGGTTTGCCTTTAGGTTTGTTTACAATGCTTGTTGGTTTGTACGGTGCAGGACAGAAACTTTGGCTATAGTGCACGATTTTACATTTTTAACTGGAACGTCAAATAGTTCTGATTACTTTTGCACTGTGTCACACCCTGATTTTCATGGCACAACACTTAAGCTAATAAATCATGATAAATTGTGGTTTGACAAAAACTTTTGTGTGTTTTGGTATTTGCTTGATTTGATTTTTGTTTGCTGTTTGCAAGTGCTCTAAAAATCAAATAAATCCTCCAACTCTTATACTCCTTCTCCTTGATCCAAAAACCTTGCCCAATGATCATGCCATGTGTATAGGACATAAAAATAATTTCTTCCAAAAATAATTTGGCCAAATATTATTTTCAAAAATTAGTTTCCAAAACCCCTAAATTCAGATTTGCACTGCAAGTACTTAATTAAGGGCAGTAAAAATATTTCCAAAAATATATTTGACTCCTATTACATATAGGACACCCATAAACCCCAAAAATATAATTTTAAAACTGATTTTCTTATTTTATTTAAAGGCTTTTTCTCAAGGCCGGAAATGGTCTTTAATAGGTTAAAATTATTTTAAAGCTTCAAAAATATTTGAGAAAAATCAGGGAAACTCAGTGGACATATATTTTCCATATATTAGAGTTTCAACACATGGTTATGTTCAAAATATTGGTCAAAACTCTCAAAAACCCTTTTTGGATATTTCAAGCTTTTGAAATATTTACAAAGGAAATATTCTCCAAAAATTCCAAGAAAAATCTAGCATGTCACATATGACATGTTGGATGATCTTGACAAGTATCATGTCTTGGAGAACAATATAACATCATCAAATCCCCTCAAAACCATTTCTGTCCATTTTGAAGTTTGAGCAACTTTACATTGCCAAGCATGTCCAAACGTTCTCAAACCTTGTGAACATGCTCAAATGGTCTAATCATTCATCTAGACCAAATGTTACAAGTTCGAGAAAATGTTATCTTGATCAAAGTGCCCCAAAACCCTTCCTGTCCAGAACCAAATTCGAACAACTCTACATTGGCAACTTTCTCCTTTTGATCTCAACTTTTGTGGACATGATCAGAACCTCAAATGATGACACTACACCAAGTGGTGCATAAAGGAGAATAGATCTGCATTACTAAATCTTGGAAAGTCCATTTCTGTTGATTTCTAGGGTTTACCAAAGTTGCATTGTCAACTTTCTCAAAATGAGCTCCAACTTGGTGATCAACCTCATTTATATATGACACTTGATCCTGTTAATCTTCATATCATTTGGAATCCATTTGCTTGTCCAAACCACCATCAAACACCTTCTGACAGAAACTTAAAATGCATGTTTCGTCCATTTCCACTAATCTCCATGAGCTCAACTTGTTCCCACAGCCTCATCTGCTCCTCCTTTACCTCCTGCTTGCTTGGCTGCCCAAGGGGCAATGATTAAGGGGGGGAGAGACCCATTTTTCCTCTCTAGACAGCCACCTCCCCCTCCCTTTCTCATCTCTCTCTCTCACTCCTGGCAAGTTCCAGAGCATCCAAGGCCTCCACCCCTCTTGTTTATTCCTCCTTCAGACGCCAGACACAAGTGGGCGCGTGAGGACGCGAGAAAAAGCCGCGGGTGCCAGCCATTTGCGCGCTTTGGAGCACGTCAGCGTGCTCCCGACCGTTGACGCCGCGTCCCTCGACCACCTCGAGCCTCCCCCTTGCGCCAGTCGAGGTTCCTCGATGTCCGCAACACGCCACCATGCTGGCCCCTCCTTCCCCTCTCTATCCTGCCCGTGTCGCGCTTTCCCAGAGCCGCCCGAGCCCGCCAATGCGCGTGCGAGCTCGTGGCTCCACCCGGAGCTTGCCCCGCTCCCTCTCTTCCTTCCTGGCGCCCTACTCGACTCCCACGAACACCGTAGACAGCCCCGAGCCTCCTCCCGTGGCCACTGTGGCCATTTCCGCGGGTGCTCGTAGGCCACGTCCACGGTGAGCCACGGCCTCGCTATATAAGGCCGCCCGAGGCCTATCTCTGGAGCCCTTTTGCCCTCTCTCCCTCCCGTACATCACCCAGACCCAGCCAACCCTCTCGCCGAGCCCTCCGTCGCCCCCCATGGCCGGATCCGAGCCCACCACTCCTCCTCCTCCCCTCTAGACCACTCCAGCGCCCCCTCACCACCACTGCCGACTCACCCCGCACTTCATTCCCTCCTCCCCGCGCCTGCCACACTGTCCCAAACCTCGCCGATGGCTCCTCCACGACCACCCAAGCCATCGCTGCTGCAGCCCTCCACAGCATGCGTGCAGCACATGGATGGGTGCAACGTGGCCTCTTGAGCACGCCGGTGGGCGGAGCGTCGCCTGAGACGCTCTGTAGCCCCGGCAATCGCCGGCGGGAGCCGCTCCTCCCCGCGGCCGGAGCGCGCGCGGGAGGTTGAAGGCGACCTGCAGCTGGGCCCTGCGCATCAGCGACCCAGCGGGCGGGCCCCACCGTTTAAGTGGAGACGGCTTCAGCAATGACGCCTTCGACGTCGCCCTGTCGCCCACGTGGCCGAGCCGCTGGGTCGGCCCAGTGCGCTGCCCCGCTATGTCTCACCCAGTGCACGCTGTCGCCGCCCAGATCCAGCCCGTTTGGGTAAAAACCTTGTTCCTTTTTCTTTTCTGTACAACTTGTAAAATCTCCGAAATATTCATATTACCTCCAAATTGGACGATTCAAATTTCTGGTAACTCATAAAATCATGCTCTACCTATTGGTGCAACATACACATTTTCCCAGAAACTTTTTCTTCACAAACATTTATCAAACCTTGTCTTCCCATTTCTGTAATGAACTTTAGAAAATCACAGAGAGCCCATTTTTGATCCAAATTACATGGTTCAAAATCCTAGATGTCTATAAGTTCAAAACTTAGTTTTTGAACATTTTTACTAATACTTTCTGTACAACCTCAAATAATGGTCTATTTCTTCATATTTGTCAACTTTGCAAATTTATAGGAAAATCATTTGAACTCCAAATCCAGTGAAACTAAATCCTAGATGCTTCTAAAATCATCCTTTGTTAAATCGGTGCCTTTTCTCATTTTTCAAAAATATATTTCTGTACACTTCTTGCAAATCTATAAACACCTTGAGTCCATCATATCAAAATGTTCAGAAGTATCCACTGACCCAATTCGAATGAAACTACTCTGGTTATTTTTCATATAACCAGAGATGTCCTAGAAGAATCAAATTAATATTTTTAGAGCACTTTTATTTTCTGCCTTGTTGCGTTGCTTACTATGATTGTCTCCGACGTTAGTTGACGAAGTAGACGAAATACTCGAAGATGGACCAGAAGGCTTGAAGACTCTGATGGACCAGGCAAGCAGCCCTTTGACCATGTCTATGAAACCCTTTTTATGCATGTCATATAGCACCATATTGTTGTTGCGACAGAATCATGATGATGTGGTAACCACTTTGATGGTTTTCCACTGTACTTCCTCGTTCATACTTGCATTATGCATGACCCTACCTTCTTATGAGGGTTATGCCGGTGGGGGTAGATAGGATGCTAAAGTAGTGCTACGCAAAAAGGGACGGGAATATGCATGGTGATGGGGACAAATTATTTTCAAAAGACTTTTCGAAAACCCCATCGGGTGCCACTTATGCCCGGGGGAGATGATGAGTTGGGTAGCCACTTGATGACGAAGTGGTGTACCGAGTCAAGTGTGTGTGTTGTTTTCAAAACGGATTGGTTTAAGTTGCGACCGTTATTCCAACCTTACATGCGCAACCACTCTACCCTTATATGGGAAAGGGCATTATTGATTACCTAGGCCGATACTAGCTTGGAGCCCGCATTACTAATGATGGGGAAGAGTTGGTGCTCTCTCTCGGGACAGGGTCGTGACTGGTAGGGCGGCCATGACTGTTTTCACAGGGCACTGGATACACCGTTGTGTCCCCTCTCGGATGTTACGATCTCGAGTGAGTCTCGTATGATGTACATTGTGAGGATACGGAACAACGAGTGGACTCCTTGTTAGTGTCGTCTAGGGAAAGATAGTGATCGGGTGCTTACCCCGGGTACTTGAGGTATCGCGGGTCGTGGATGACACGGAAGTTCCCCGAATCTTGTGGGTAAAGTGTGCAACCTCTGCAGAGTGTAAAACTATTCGAATAGTCATGTCCACGGTCAAGGACAGTTGGGTAACCGCTCTTGGGCTACGTCCACATGTTTACGAACCAGTGTGTGTGTTTGGATAAGTGGGAAGATCTACTTGGGTCAAGTCAAAGGACTTGACATGATTGAGTTGGGTTGATGCCCACTCTATTTATGTTGATATCTGTAACCTGTCCTCATGGTTACTTGAATTCTCCTGATGCATGTCTTCCAAGTTGTTGAACATGTCATTGCACTCAAAACTAGCTTTCTGCAAAAAAAAATTACCTATATCATGCATTGTTGTATCTTGAACCAAAACATGGGTTGCTTGCGAGTACATTCAAAGTACTCATTGGCTTGCCACTGGTTATTTTATTGGCCAGGCATGAAAGAACAGGATATGATGAAGAATACTTCGGTGACGAACATGCGAGCTAGGACGCTTCCCAGTCAGAATGCCTGTAGGGTTAAGGCAGATGGCATGGGTCCAAGTTATCGACGAAGATTTCCACTGCAATGTTATACTCAAGACTTGACCATAATGGTCCTACTTGTGTAATACAGTATCTATGGATGTAAGCCTCTTGTTATTCATCTTCTGTGTGTTCAGTGAGCATTGATCTCTGGGATCACTGTACACGTGCATTCGGTGATCACGACTTATGAGTCGGGGTCCCCACACACTGTCTTGCTATACAACTTGTTTATTTTTCCTAATTTTGGTATAATTTTTGGGGTACCAGAAGTATGGTGGATGTTCAGATTGCTACAGGCTGTTCTGTTTTTGACAGATTCTGTTTTTGATGCATAGTTTGCTTGTTTTGATGAATCTATCAATTTATATTAGTGGATTAAGCCATGGAAAAGCTATATTATAGTAGACACAATGCAAAAACAAAGATATGAATTGGTTTGCTACAGTACTTAGAGTGGTGATTTGCTTCATTATACTAACGGATCTTACCGAGTTTTCTGTTGAAGTTTTGTGTGGATGTAGTGTCTAATCGAGGATGTCTCGATATGAGGAAAAGGAAGAGAGCCAAGAGCTCAAGCTTGGGGATGCCCGAGGCACCCCAAGTAAATATTCAAGGATACTCAAGCATCTAAGCTTGGGGATGCCCCGGAAGGCATCCCCTCTTTCTTCAACAAGTATCAGTATGTTTTCGAATTCGTTTCGTTCATGCATTATGTGCAAGTCTTGGAGCGTCTTTTGCATTTAGTTTTCACTTTTCTTTTTTGCACCATGCTGGTATGAGATAGTCCTTGGTTGATTTATAGAATGCTCATTGCACTTCACTTAAATATTTTGAGTATGTCTTTATAGAATGCTTCATGTGCTTCACTTATATCATTTGAAGTTTGGATTGCCTGTTTCTTTTCACATAGAAAACCGCCATTTGTAGAATGGTCTTTTGCTTCACTTATATTTGTTAGAGCATGGGCATATATTTTGTAGAAAGAATTAAACTCTCTTGCTTCACTTATATCAATTTAGAGAGATGACATGAATTGGTCATTCACATGGTTAGTCATAAAATCCTACATAAACTTGTAGATCGCTGAATATGATATGTTTGATTCCTTGCAATAGTTTTGCAATATAAAGATGGTGATATTAGAGTCATGCTAGTGGGTGGTTGTGGATTGTAGAGACACTTGTGTTGAGGTTTGCAAGTCCCGTAGCATGCACGTATGGTAACCATTGTGTGACAATTTGAAGCATGGGGTGTTTCTTTGATTGTCTTCCTTATGAGTGGCAGTCGGGGACGATCGATGGTCTTTTCCTACCAATCTATCCCCCTAGGGGCATGCGTAGTAGTACTTTGCTTCGAGGGCTAATAAACTTCTTGCAATAAGTATATGAGTTCTTTATGACTAATGTGAGTCCATGGATTATACGCACTTTTACCTTTCCATCATTGCTAGCCTCTTCAGTACCGTGCATTGCCCTTTCTCACCTCGAGAGTTGGTGCAAACTTTGCCGGCGCATCCAAACCCCGTGATATGATACGCTCTATCACACATAAGCCTCATTATATCTTCCTCAAAACAGCCACCATACCTACCTATTATGGCATTTCCATAGCCATTCCGAGATATATTGCCATGAAACTTCCATCATCATCATATACATGACTTGAGGATTTATTTTCATATTGCTTTGCATGATCGTAAGATAGCTAGCATGATGTTTTCATGATTTGTCCGTTTTTTGATGCCATTGCTCTGCTAGATCATTGCACATCCCGGCACACCGCCGGAAGCATTCATATAGAGTCATATCTTTGTTCTAGTATCGAGTTGTAATATTGAGTTGTAAGTAAATAAAAGTGTGATGATCATCATTATAGAGCATTGCCCCATGAAAAGAAGAAAAAAAAGAAAAAAAGAAAAAAAAAGGAAAGGCCAAAGAAGCCTAAATAAAAAAGGGGGCCAAAGAAGCCCACCGAAAAAGACAAAAAAAAGAAAAAAAAGAAAGAAAAGGGGCAATGTTACTATCCTTTTTCAACACTTGTGCTTCAAAGTAGCACCATGTTCTTCATATAGATTGTCTCCTATGTTGTCACTTTCATATACTAGTGGGAATTTTCATTGTAGAACTTGGCTTGTATATTCCAACGATGGGCTTCCTCAAATGCCCTAGGTCTTCATGAGCAAGCAAGTTGGATGCACACCCACTTAGTTTCTTTTGTTGAGCTTTCATACACTTATAGCTCTTGGTGCATCCGTTGCATGGCAATCCCTACTCCTTGCATTGACATCAATTGATGGGCATCTCCATAGCCCGTTGATTAGCTGTGTCGATGTGAGACTTTATCCCTTTTTATCTTCTCCACATAACCTCCATCATTATATTCTATTCCACCTATAGTGCTATATCCATGGCTTGCGCTCATGTATTGCGTGAAGGTTGAAAAAGCTGAAGCGCGTTAAAAATATGAACCAATTGCTCGGCTTGTCATCGGGGTTGTGCATGATGGGAGCATTTTTGTGTGACGAAGATCAAGCATGGCCAAATTGTATGATTTTGTAGGGATAAGCTTGCTTTGGCCTTGTTGTTTTGAAAAGACATGATTGCTTTATTGGTACGCTCGAAGTATTATCGTTTTTTATGTTAAATGATAGACTATTGCTTTGAATCACTCGTGTCTTAATATGCATGCCATGATTAGACATATGATCAAGATTATGCTAGGTAGCATTCCACATCAAATTTTTTTATCATTTACCTACTCGAGGACGAGCAGGAATTAAGCTTGGGGATGCTGATACATCTCCGTCGTATCTATAATTTTTGATTGTTCCATCCCAATATCTTCAACTTTCATATACTTTTGGCAACTTTTTATACTATTTTCGGGACTAACATATTGATCCAGTGCCCAGTGTCAGTTCCTGTCTATTGCATATTTTTTGTTTCACAGAAACCCAATATCAAACGGAGTCCAAACGGGATAAAAACGTACGGAGATTTTTTTTGGAATATTTATGATTTTTGGGAAGTAAAATCAACGCGAAACAGTGTCCGGGGTGGCCACGAGACAGGGGGGCCGTGCCCCAGGGGGGCAGGCGCGCCCTGGGCTCTCTTGGGCCACCCGTAAGGCGGTTGACGCTCTTCTTTTAGCGCAAGAAAGCTAATTTTATGAGAAAGATCTGGGCAAAAGATTCACCCCAATCGGAGTTACGGATCTCCAGATATAAAGGAAACAGTGAAGGGGAAGAAACAGAGAACGTAGAAACAGAGAGATATATCCAATCTCGGAGGGGCTCTCGCCCCTCCCAAGACATGGGAGGCAAGGACTAGAGGGGAAACCCTTCTCCCATCTAGGGAGGAGGTCAAGGAAGAAGAATAAGAAGGGGGCCCCTCTCCCCCTTGCTTCCGGTGGTGCCGGAGCGCTGCCGGGGGCCATCATCATCATCGCGATCTTCACCAACACCGCCGCCATCTTCACCAACATCTCCACCAACTCTTCCTCCCTCTATGCAGCGGTGTAACCTCTCTCTTACCCGCTGTAATCTATACTTAAACATGGTGCTCAACGCTATATATTATTCCCCAATGATGTATGGCTATCTTATGATGTTTGAGTAGATCCGTTTTGTCCTATGGGTTAATTGATGATCGTGATTGGTTTGAGTTGCATGTTTTATTATTGGTGCTGTCCTATGGTGCCCTCCGTGTTGCACAAGCATGAGGGATCCCCGCTGTAGGGTTTGAATATGTTTATGATTTTCTTATAATGGGTTGCGTGAGTGACTGAAACACAAACCCGAGTAAGTAGGTTGTTTGCGTATGGGATAAAAGGGGACTTGATACTTTAATGCTATGGTTGGGTTTTACCTTAATGAATCTTTAGTAGTCGCGGACACTTGCTAGAGTTCCAATCATAAGTGCATATGATCCAAGTATAGATAGTATGTTAGCTTATGCCTCTCCCTCAAATAGAATTGCAACAATGATTACTGGTCTAGTTATCGATTGCCTTGGACAAATAACTTTCTTGTAACAAAAAGCTCTCTACTAATATTTACTTTCTTGCATCTTTATCTAAACAGTCCTAGATTATATTTATGTGTTCTTTATTTTCTTGCAAACCTAGCCTTTCACACCTACAAAGGACCTCTAGTTTCATACTTGTTCTAAGTAAAGCGAACGTCAAGCGTGCGTAGAGTCGTATTAGTGGCCGATAGGACTTGAGGGAATATTTGTTCTACCTTTAGCTCCTCGTTGGGTTCGACACTCTTACTTATCGAAAGAGGCTACAACTATTCTGTATACTTGCGGGTCATCATGCATCACCCTCAAACCATTGAGATGCGTGAGGGGGTGCTGCATATCCGCGATGTGGAAAAGGAGCAAACGTTGGAAACCTATTCTGCACAACTCCAAAAGTCCTGAAACTCCACGAAACAACCTTTTGGATTTATTAAGAATTTATGAGCGAAAGAAATAGGCCAGGGGTCCCACACCCTGTCCAGGAGACAACCCCCCCTGTAGGGCGCGACCCCTATCTCCTGGGCCCCCTGGTGGGCCTCCGGCGTCCATCTTCTTCTATATCATCACTCTTTCCCTCGAAAAATCATGGGCAGTCTTACGGGACGAAACTCTGCCGCCACGAGGCAGAACCTTGGCGGAATCAATCTAGGGCTCTGGCGGAGCTGTTCTGCCGGGGACACTTCCCTCGGGGAGGGGGAAACCATCACCAACATCATCACCAACGATCCTCTCATCGGGAGGGGGTCAATCTCCATCAACATCTTCACCAGCACCATCCCCTCTCAAACCCCTAGTTCATCTCTTGTATCCAATCTTGTATCAAAACCACAAATTGGTACCTGTGGGTTGCTAGTAGTGTTGATAACTCCTTGTAGTTGATACTAATTGGTTTACTTGGTGGAAGATCATATGTTCAGATCCTTTATGCATATTATTACTCCTCTGATTATGAACATGAATATGCTTTGTGAGTAGTTACGTTTGTTCCTGAGGACATGGGTGAAGTCTTGCTATTAGTAGTCATGTGAATTTGGTATTCGTTTGATATTTTGATGAGATGTATGTTGTCTTTCCTCTAGTGGTGTTATGTGAACGTCGACTACATGACACTTCACCATTATTTGGTCCTAGAGGAAGGCATAGGAAAGTAATAAGTAGATGATGGGTTGCTAGAGTGACAGAAGCTTAAACCCTAGTTTATGCGTTGCTTTGTTCGGGGTTGATATGGACCCATATGTTTAATGTTGTGGTTAGGTTTACCTTAATACTCCTTTTTGTAGTTGCGGATGCTTGCAATAGGGGTTAATCATAACTTATGAGACTCACTACATGAAGAACAAGGTGCTACTTTGAAGTACAATATATGAGACTCACTATATGAAGAACAAGGTGATACTTTGAAGCACAAGTGTGGAAAAAGAGATAGTAGCATTGCCCTTTTTGTTTATTATCTTTTTTTGGGCCTTTCTTTTTTTTGGCCTTTCTTTTTTTTGATTGGGAATGCTCTAATAATGATGATCATCACACTTCTATTGATTACAACATAAGGATTACAACTCGAAACTAGAACAAGATATGACTCTATATGAATGCCTCCGGCGGTGTACCGGGATGGTGCAATGAATCAAGAGTGACACGTATGAAAAATAATGCATGGTGGCTTTGCCACAAATACGATGTCAAATACATGATCATGTAATGGCAATATGACAAAAGTAAAGTATGTCATGATGATGATGAACGGAACGGTGGAAAGTTACATGGCAATATATCTCGAAATGGCTATGGAAATGCCATAATAGGTAGGTATGGTGGCTGTTTTGAGGAAGATATAAGGAGGTTTATGTGTGATAGAGCGTATCGTATCACGCGGTTTGGATGCACCGGCGAAGTTTGCACCAACTCTCAAGGTGAGAAAGGGCAATGCACGGTACCGAAGAGGCTAGCAATGGCGGAAAGGTAAAAGTGCGTATAATCCATGGACTCAACATTAGTCAAAAGAACTCATATACTTATTGCAAAAATTTAGAAGTCATCAAAAACCAAGTACTACGCGCATGCTCCTAGGGGGATAGATTGGTAGGAAAAGACAATCGCTCGTCCCTAACCGCCACTCATAAGGATGCACAAGCCAGGTAAACTTCATGTTTCAAATTTGTTACACAACTTTAACCATACGTGCATGCTACGGGACTTGCTAACTTCAACACAAGCATTATTTAAATTCATAATCACCCAACTAGCATGACTTTAATATCACTACCTCCATATCTCAAAACAATTATCAAGCATCAAACTTTTCTTAGTATTCAACACACTCATAAGAAAGTTTCACATATCTTGAATACCAAGTATATTAATATTAAGCAAATTACCATGATATTAACGACTCTCAAAATAATCTAAGTGAAGCATGAGAGATCAACAGTTTCTTTAAAACAAATCTACCACCGTGCTCTGAAAGATCTAAGTGAAGCACTAGAGCAAAAATTATCAAACACTACTCCGAAAGATATAAGTGAAGATCAATGAGTAGTCGAATAATTATGCAACTATGTGAAGACTCTCCCATTTAATAATTTCAGATCTTGATACTTTATTAAAACAGCAAGCAAAGCTAAAGAAAACTACATTTCAAGGATAGCACAACTCATGTGAAGAAGCAAAAACTTAGGCTCAACCGATACTAACCGATAGTTGTTGAAGAGGAAAGGTGGGATGCCTACCGGGGCATCCCCAAGCTTAGATGCTTGAGACTTCTTGAATTATTATCTTGGGGTGCCTTGGGCATCCCCAAGATTGAACTTTTGTGTCTCCTTAATTCCTCTCATATCATGGTTTCTCTTTTTATCAAAAGCTTCATTCACAACAAACTCAACAAGAACTCGTGAGATAGGTTAGTATAAAACAATACAAAACCTTATCATTTTATACTGTAACAAATCACTAAAATTATTATTCAATATTTAATACTAAATTCCTCTGCATATTTAACACTCCTATCCTCAAATAGAATTATTAAACAATCAAACATATGCAAACAATGCAACCATAACAGCAATCTGCCAAAACAGTACAGTCTGTAAAGAATGCAAGAGTATCAATACTTCCCTGACTCCAAAAATTATGAACTAAAATTCCCATTGTAATAAATTTATTATAGCTTAATATGCAAAAAGATTCCACGTTATACCATTCTCTGACTTTTCTAGGAAATTTTTGCAACAGCGGTAAACTTTCTGTTTTCAAACAGCAACATATATACTAGCAACATAAGCATGGTAGAGGCTATCCTTGACTTTTTATTCAAACTAAACATGCAAAACATTATTCTAACTAACAGAAAGCAAAAAATAACAAAAGAAAATGATGCTCCAAGCAAAACACATATCATGTGGCGAATAAAAATATAGCTCCAAGTAAAGTTACCGATGAACGAAGACGAAAGAGGGGATGCCTTCCGGGGCATCCCCAAGCTTAGGCTCTTGGTTGTCCTTGAATATTACCTTGGTGTGCCTTGGGCATCCGCAATCTTAGGCTCTTGCCACTCCTTATTCCATAGTCCATCGAATCCTTACCCAAAACTTGAAAACTTCAACCACACAAAACTCAACACAAAACTCGTAAGCTCTGTTAGTATAAGAAAATAAAACCACCACTTAGGTACTGTAATGAACTAATTCTAAATTCATATTGGTGTAATATCTACTGTACTCCAACTTATCTATGGTTCATACCACTTAATACTAGCCATAGATGCATCAAAATAAGCAAACAACACAATGAAAACAGAATCTGTCAAAAACAGACCAGTCTGTAGTAATCTGTATAAAACGTATACTTATGGAACCCCAAAAATTATTAATTAAATTTCTGGACCTGAGCAATTTGTCTATTAATCTTCTGCAAAAATAATCAACCTAAAAGCACTCTCCAGTAAAAAATGACAGCTAGTCTCGTGAGTGCTAAAGTTTCTTTTTTTACAGCAAGATCACATAAACTTCACTCAAGTCTTCCCAAAGGTTCTACTTGGCACTTTATTGAAACAAAAGCTATAAACCATGATTAATACAGTAGCATAATCATGTGGACACACAAAAACAGTAATGATAAATATTGGGTTGTCTCCCAACAAGCGCTTTTCTTTAATGCCTTTTTAGCTAGGCATGATGATGACAATGATGCTCACAAAAAAGATAAGAATTGAAACATAACGGGAGCATCATGAAGAAATATGACTAGCACATTTAAGTATAACCCACTTCCTATGCATAGGGATTTTTTGAGCAAACAACTTAGGGGAACAATAATCAACTAGCATAGGATGGCACAACAAGCATAACTTCAAGATTTTAAGCACATAGAGAGGAAACTTGATATTATTGCAATTCCTACAAGCATATATTCCTACCTCATAATAATTTTCAGTAGCATCATGAATGAATTCAACAATATAACCAGCACCTAAAGCATTCTTTTCATGATCTACAAGCATAGAAAATTCACTACTCTCAACATAAGCAAATTTCTTCTCATGAATAGTAGTGGGAGCAAACTCAACAAAATAACTATCATGTGATTGAAAATTAAGATCAAGATGACATGTTTCATGGTTATCATTATTATTTAAAGCATACGTGTCATCACAATAATCATCATAGATAGGAGGCATGCTTTCATCATAGTAAATTTGCTCATCAAAGCTTGGGGGACAAAAAATATCATCTTCATCAAACATAGCTTCCCCAAGGTTGTGGCTTTGCATATCATTAGCATCATGGATATTCAAGGAATTCATACTAACAACATTGCAATCATGCTCATCATTCAAAGATTTAGTGCCAAACATTTTAGAGATTTCTTCTTCTAGCACTTGAGCACAATTATCCTTTCCATCATACTCACGAAAGATATTAAAAAGGTGAAGTGTATGAGACAAACTCAACTCCATTTTTTTTAGTTTTCTTTTATGAACTAGACTAGTGCTAAAACAAGAAACAAAAAGATTCGATTGCAAGATCTAAAGATATACCTTCAAGCACTCACCGCGCCAAAAAAGAGCTTAGTGACGGAGTGTGAGTACCCTTTACCTAGCCTCCCCGGCAACGGCGCCAGAAAAGAGCTTAGTTAACAGAGTGTGAGTACCCTTTACCTAGCCTCCCCGGCAACGGCGCCAGAAAAGAGCTTGACGTCTACTACACAACCTTCTTCTTGTAGACGTTGTTGGGCCTGCAAGTGCACAGGTTTGTAGGACAGTAGCAAATTTCCCTAAAGTGGATGACCTAAGGTTTATCAATCCGTAGGAGGCGTAGGATGAAGATGGTCTCTCTCAAACAACCCTGCAACCAAATAACAAAGAGTCTCTTGTGTCCCCAACACACCCAATACAATGGTAAATTGTATAGGTGCACTAGTTCGGTGAAGAGATGGTGATACAAGTGCAAAATAGATAGTAGATATAGGTTTTTGTAATCTGAAATAATAAAAACAGCAAGGTAACAAGTGGTAAAAGTGAGCGTAAATGGTATTGCAATGATAGGAAACAAGGCCTAGGGTTCATACTTTCGCTAGTGCAAGTTCTCTCAACAATAATAACATAGATAGATCATATAACAAGCCCTCAACATGCAACAAAGAGTCACTCCAAAGCCACTAATAGCGGAGAACAAACATAGAGATTATGGTAGGGTATGGAACCACCTCAAAGTTATTCTTTCGGATCGATCTATAAAAGAGTTCATACTAGAATAACACCTTAAGACACAAATCAACCAAAACCCTAATGTCACCTAGATACTCCATTGTCACCTCAAGTATCCATGGGCATGATTATACGATATGCATCACACAATCTCAGATTCATCCAACCAACATAAAAGTACTTCAAAGAGTGCCCCAAAGTTTCTACCGGAGAGTCAAGAACGTGTGCCAACCCCTATGCATAGGTTCCCAATGTCACGAAACCCGCAAGTTGATCACTAAAACATACATCAAGTGGATCGCAAGACATAGATCAAGTGTTCTCATAAAGACTCAATCTGATAAGATAACTTCAAAGGGGAAACTCAATTCGTCACAAGAGAGTAGAGGGGGAGAAACATTATAAGATCCAACTACAATAGCAAAGCTCGGGATACATCAAGATCGTGCCATAGAGGGAACACGAGAGAGAACACGAGAGATAGAGATAAAACACATAGCTACTGGTACATACCCTCAGCCCCGAGGGTGAACTACTCCCTCCTCGTCATGGATAGCGTCGGGATGATGAAGATGGCCACCGGTGATGGGATCCCCCTCCGGCAGGGTGCCGGGAAGGGCTCCGAGAGGTTTTTGGTGGCTACAAAGGCTTGCGGCGGCGGAACTCCCGGTCTATCTTCTGTTCTGGAAGTTTTAGGGTACGTAGGTATATATGGGTGCAAGTGGTACGTCGGTGGACCTCCGGGGTGCTCACGAGGCAGGGGGCGCGCCCTAGGGGGTGGGCACGCCCCCCACCCTCGTGGGCAGCTCGGGACTCCCCTGACATGCACTCCAAGTCTATCAAGTTGCTTTCCTTCCAAAAATAACTTCTCCAGTTGATTTCGTTCTGTTTTGACTCTGTCTGATATTCCTTTTCCTCGAAACACTGAAATAGGCATAAAACAGCAAATCTGGGCTAGGCCTCCGGTTAATAGGTTAGTCCCAAAAATAATATAAAAGTGGATAATAAAGCCCAACATTGCCCAAAACAGTAGATAATATAGCATGGAGCAATCAAAAATTATAGATACGTTGGAGATGTATCACCGACTCATCTATGGGCCTTGTACGGGCCTTGAGTGGGCCGTAGACAGGCTAGAGTGGAAATCATACGTTTTATGGGCTGACCATAACGGGCCGTTAATAGGCCGTATTTGGTGATGCTATGAAAATGGCCCAACAGATTAACGGTCCACAAACGGGCCGACTATAACGACTGGCTGAATTTGGCCCACAAGCAGAAAATGACAGTAACGGGCCGTAAGTAAACGAATGCTGGAAATGAGCCCAAGAATAAATGGGATCTGAGAAGGCCGAAAGATAACATGGGCTAGATACGACCCAACAGATTAATGAGCCGTTATTGGGTATAAAGTGATACACTGTTCATTACGGGCTAGTTTCACCACAGGCCATTAATGGGTGTAAAGTGATACATTGTTCATGACGGGCCAGTTTCACCAAGGGTCGTTAATGGGCCAAGAGTTACAAAGGGCCTCATATGGGCCGAAAGACGTCATGGGCCATACATGGGCCAGAAGTGAAAACGGGCTGGAATCATATTGGATGGCCCAGATGACGCTACTTGGCCTAATTCGGATAGGGCGTAATAGGCCTTGGGTTAGCGGGCTGTAAATGGGCTATATGCGAACAGGCCGTTAACAGGCTTTCCATGGGCCGGCCCACCACCTTTTGACCAAGTCAAACAGGCTAGCCTTTTCACAAGAATGGGCCTTTGTTGGGCCGTGCCATGTGTCAACGTATCATAGGCGCCTTCTGTCCAACGAGTGGATGACATCGGTCCCAACGATTAGCCGACACATGTTCTTTGTGGTCAATCCGAATTTTACATGTGGAAATTTCCCATTGGTCCGGGCTGTTAACGGGTTATCGGATCCAAAACCCGACCTGATAGCTTAACGACGTTCCGTTACGGTGGATGCCATGTGTCGGTCACCCTTGACGAAAGCACTTCTGTGACGCGTGATTTATCGTCATGGAAGTGGCCACTTCCGATGATAATTTTGGTAATGTCATGGAACACTTCTACGACAGCACAGATATGACTATCTTGATTCTGTCATAAAATCGTCATGGATGTACATGCATGACAAAAAATGCGACCTACTGTAACAAACACGTATCATCACGGAAGTGTATTTTTTTTGTAGTGAGTATCCCCTGAGACTCTGGTTACCAACCCGAGGCGGCAAACGGAGGATCATACTCCCAAGTAATGATCGCGCTGCATTATGTGCAAACGGCTGAGGGTCCGGCGGTTGACCAGACTACTGAATTCGCCGAACTGAGGCGACAGCTTGATGTGGCGGATGACGCCATCGCGCTTGTGAACAAGTGGCTTGACGAGGCACAGGGTATGTGTTTTTGTTTTGGATTTTCAGCAAATATTAAGAGGAGAAGATTCTAGTATCTATAATATGTTGTGGCTGCAGATAGCGCTGCTGCCGTGGAGGCCCTTCGGGCGGAACTTGCCCTAGCCAAGGAACAAGCCAGGATAAGTGATGTGGCCGCCCTAAAGGCGGCCGAAGAGTTAAGAGCCAAGCAGGCTGCTCATTGCCGGAGCGAAGATAAAATAGCCGAGATGGTTGTTGAGCTAAAAGATGCCACCGGCCGATATGAGCTCCTTGAAAAAGAGAGCCAAGCGAAAGCGGCTGACCTGAAGAAGGCCTTGGAAGCAGCCAAGGAAACACGCTCTAAAATCAGAGCTGCACGGGAGGAGCTTCGACAAGCCGGAGATATCACGACTGGGAGGCCCTTTTTGTTGCGGGTGAAGTTCGGAGATCCAAAGTATGCTCCTCTAGATTAGTTATGGAGTGCCGCAGATGCGTATGCGGACCTGGCGAAAAGTACTGCTGATGTGACCAAGTTTTTCAAAGATCAGAAAGATCATGAGGTGGAAAGGTTGTTCTGGTCGCAGTTCAGTTCCCCGACGCATCCGCTGCCATTGAATGAAAAGATGGCTGCATGGGCCGAACTCCATAGGTTGTCCGGACTTGCTATGAGGTCTGTCATAGATCATATTTGGCCGAAGGGACCAAGACCGGACAGTTATTTTGGTTTAGTGCAACAATTCCTTGGTGCTGTGTCGCATATCGACGATGTGAAGAGGTTGGCATTGTCACATCCCCAGTTCAGGCCTTGCTTGTCTTTGCATTAGTATCCATGCATCATGTTTAAATTTTATGAAACTTGAAATGGGGATTGCCTAAACCCTAGCACCAAATGAATTCAACTAGGTTCAACTAAAATATTTTCAGTGAATCCAAATGGCTTTAAAAAAATGTTCATCATTTCTGGAAAATGCTGGAGACATAACCAGGGGTGTTGCACATTTTTCCATGACATATTTGGGCTCTGAATTAAATCTTATAGTATTTTCATTTGGGCATTTAAATGCTATTAAATATTTTAAATGCTCAAATAATCATAAACTAAAATGTTTACTGTTGGATATATTCCAAACAGTAGTCATGATTAGTTTCATGATTTTTGGAAAAGCCCTGACATTTTTAATAAAGCCCAGAAGTTATAGAAAAATAGAAAACAGGAAACAAAAGAGAGAGAGAGACTTACATGGCTTACCTGGACAGCCCAGTAGGCAGCCCACCTGGCCGGCCCAGCCCAGCGCCGCTGCCAGTCATCTCCCACCTCTCGCCAGTAGGATAAGAGGCGTGTGGCCGCCATGCGCGCCCACGCGCCTCGGCCACCTCCTACTTCCCACCGCCTCCCGACGTCGTTCTGGACGCCCTGGACGTCGACATGCAACCCCTCTGGCTCTCTCTCACTCTCCATGTGCTCCTCCCCCTCCTCTGCTCTCTCTCCCTCTCACCACCGAACGCCACCGCCGCCGCCGTTCGCCATAGCCGCAGCCGCAGCCAACCCCACGCCTCACCGACGCGGCCACGAGCTCCGCCTCGTCCCTCTCTTCCTCCTCACTGAGCCGCTCGACGCCGGAAGCCCCCTGGATGCCGCAAGCACCGCCGTTCCCCTCGTCGGCCACCGGAGATCGTCGCCGTCGATTTGCTGCCTCCGGTGCCTCCCCAAGCTCACCGACTCGCCCGTCGTGATCTACGTGAGCTTCTGATCATCCTCCCCCTCTCCGTTCTCTCTCTGGCACGCCGTAGCCGCCACGCCCCTCTCGCCCGACTGCGCCGCCGCCTGCACTCGCCGCCGACACGACTCCGATGACCATTTGGTCCGGGCGTCATGTCCAACATGCTCGCTGCCTCGCATAGCTGTTGTAGGTGCCAAGAACGCGATACCAAGGCCACTGCAGCCCCGTAGCCAGAAACACCCGAACGCCGGCGCCGCCTCGAGCTCGTTTCCGACGAGCTCCAGCGTCCCCGCTGCTGCCGCATGCCTCCCTGGATGCGGGCAAGCCCCAGCTCCCCGCGCGTTCTCTCGGCCGCCCGTTTGGTCGCCGGAGACGCAAACCCGAGCACCTCCGCCGTCTCTGGCATCGCCGGTGATGAGCCATGGACCAAGTCCGGCGAGGTTGACTCGTTTGACCTGGGGTTTGACCCCCCCAGGGTCACTGACGCATGGGCCATGCCCCTATTTAGTTTAGGTGTGAGTTTAATTAGCACTAATTAACTTAGTTAATTAGTTGACTCACTGACAAGTGGGCCCAGGCTCTAATTAATCTAGGTTAGTGCTAACCTAACACTAACTAACTCTGTTAGTTAGTTATTACACTGACATGTGGGTCCTAGCTGTCAGGTTTGACCTGGGCTGGCGCCTTTGACCTGCTGATGTCACCCTGATGCAATGCTGACGCAATAAGTATTTTCTGGATTTATTTTTATACAGGAAATTCCAGAAAATGCTCTAAACTTCTAAAATTCATAGAAATTTAACCGTAACTCAGAATGAAATAATTTATATATGAAAAATGATCAGAAAAATCCAATCTATCCATCTGCACTGGTTTCATGCATGTTTAAGCTACTTAACCTTGCTGTTCATATCAAAACATGATAATGCACTTTATGAATTCATAGTTTGAGTTTGAATTTGAATCTTTGGTTCAAATAAGCTCAAACCTTCCTGTTCTTAGCTGCATTAGCCCAAATCACAGCATATTGCCATGTCATGATCATGGATCATATTGTGCATTGCATTGATTGTATTTCTTCTCTGTTGCCGGTATTTGCCCCCTCTCGATAGACGTGTTCCGACGATGAGTTCGATGACACCGATGAAGAGCTATATTATCTTCAGAAGTGCCAGGCAAGCAAAACCCCCTTGTTCATTCCAATACAATCCTACTCTCTCGCTCCTGCTCTCTTTTACTGCATTAGGACAACAACGATTCAACTGTTACTTGCTGCGGTAGCTGAACCCCTTTATCCTCTGCATGACCTGTCATTGCCACAGTAAATAGATGAAACCCACTAGCATGAGTAGGAGTTGTTTGAGCTCTGTTGTGCCTACTCATTCATGCTTATTTGTCATGCCTGCTACTGCTTAGAGTTGAGTCAGGTCTAAGTCATCGGGGATGAATCAGAGGTGTATGAACATGTCCTGCTGTGTGTGAGCTAAGTGTGTGAACACGATTTGGTAAAGGTAGCGGTGAGAGGCCATGTAGGAGTAGATGGTGGGTTGTCTCATTGTAGCCGTCCTCAGGAACTGAGTTTTGTGTTTGTGATCCATGAAATAGATACTACCACGCATTGGGACCGAAACCAATGGACCCTCTCGGCTTCTTAATCACCCTTGTCCTCTGTCCAGGAGTTGCAAGTAGTTTCTGGTGTTTGTAGTATGCTGGAGGCCGTGCGCAGCGCTGACCGGAGGGGTGGGCTATGATGCGGTAGGCACGTGGCACGGTGTATCGGGCGCCCGTTTGGTGTCTCGGGAACCCTGCACACATCGTTTGGGGCTGTGAGCGAAACTCCGGCCGGATCTCCTCGCGGATGGAACCCGAATAGGCGATAAACCTGGACTAGAGACTTGAGTGTTTAGGTAGGTCGTGGCCGACACCCTCGTTGGGCTTCCGCTTGAAGGTTGCCGAGTACAAGTCGTGTAAACGGCGGTAAGTGGTGAGAGCGTGTGTGAAGAAGTACACCCATGCAGGGTTAACATCATCTATTCGAATAGCCGTGTCCGCGGAAAAGGACTTATGGGTTGCCTGTATAGTTCATAGACAAGTGAAAGTGGATACTCTAAAATACGCAAGATAAGTGGGAGTGTTATGGATGGCGTTCTCGCAGGGAGACGGGAGCGGATCCATAGTGGTGTATTGATATGGTGAATATGTGGACTCGTGTGCGCCACCTCAAAAGAGTTACTTGCAGTCGTAGTTTAGGATAGCCACCGAGTCAAAGCTGGCTTGCTGCAGTTAAACTCCACCACCCCCTTTGTTGATAATGATGCATATGTAGTTAGTTCTGATGTAAGTCTTGCTGGGTACATTTGTACTCACGTTTGCCTATTTTATGTTTTTGCAGAGAGACTTCAGTCTCACTAGTAGTTCCGCGTGGACTTCGACGTTTAGCTTGTCACCTCAGCTACGATCTTGTGCCCTCGGCAGGATCTGGTAGTTAGTCAGGCTTCTCGGCCCTTTTCTTTTGTAGATGTCTATACTCAGACATGTTAAGCTTCCGCATGTGCTTTGACTTGTATGCTCTGAATGTTGGGTCGTGAGACCCATGTTTGTAATATCTCGCTCCTCGGAGCCTATTGAATAAATACTTGAGTCGTAAAGTTATGTTGTGATGCCATGTTGTATTTACACATATCGAGCATATTGTGTGTATGTTATTGAAATGCTTGGTATGTGTGGGATCTGACTATCTAGTTGTTTATCCTTGGTAGCCTCTCTTACCGGGAAATGTCTCCTAGTGCTTCCACTGAGCCATGGTAGCTTGCTACGGCTCCGGAACACTTAGGCTGGCCGGCATGTGTCCTTCTTCATTCCTGTGTCTGTCCCTTCGGGGAAATGTCACACGATGAATATCGGAGTCCTGTTAGCCCGCTATAGCCCGGTTCACCGGAGTCCTGCTAGCCCAGTGCTACAGCCTGGATTCACTCGCTGATGACCGACACGTTCGATGCTGGGTCATGGATGCATGTCCCTGTAAGTTTGTGCCACTTTGGGTTCACGACTAGCCATGTCAGCCCGGGCTCCTTATCATATGGATGCTAGCGACACTATCATATACGTGTGCCAAAAGGCGCAAACGGTCCCGGGCAAAGGTAAGGCGACACCCGTGGGAATACCGTGCGTGAGGCCGCAAAGTGATATGAGGTGTTACATGCTAGATCATTGTGGCATTGAGTCGGGGTCCTGACAGGCATGCATAGAGGGTGCGCGGATGGCTCTTGCCCGTGTCAAAACATATTGGGCAGGTATGGAGGCCATCGATATTGCATCCCGGGGTCCGACGGAAGGCCAGGACCCGGCCGAGCACTATTTTGAACAGGTCTTAGAGGGCGACCGTTTAATAGAGGCTCAGTGCTCGAAGATTATCATGTTCGAGTGACATATATCTCAGTAGTAAAGACAATGCTATTTTCATTATAAAGGTTGTATTTATACTTTTGCCCGAAAGTACTGTAGTGCCTCCTGTGTGGCCGTTTATGTATGTATATAACCTGAAAGTTTGCAGTCGTCGGCTTCAGCCCCCACGCATATAATGTGGGGGTTTTCGAAAAAGGCGTGTAATCACACTTGCTCCAACGTCTTGGTCCATTAAGGAGGTGATCGCACGTCGAACTAGGCAACCAGACTATATAGTTTTAACACTTTCACGTAGCCATAGGAGTTTGACAGTGGGGCTACTATATAGCCCCTGGTACTTCCACGTTCATCCGAATATGATGCGCGTACGTACATGACCGGGAAACCAGCCCATCGTTAATGCGGAGGAATCCCGAAGATTCTGCTAAGTCATCGAGTGGTTCACCAGTCTCTCGATGTATCATGACAGTCAGTTTTTGGCTTTCTCTACTGAGGTGCTCATCCGGAATAACCAGCGCACAATCACAGTAGTTCTCCTTTGGCCGCCTTAGCCGATAAAACTAAACGTAAGGTAGCAAAACCCAGGAGCCGGGCAAACCCAACATTTGACCAAAGACATGATTCTGAGCTGATGCATATAAGGCCAAACTCGCGACGCCGAACACTCTTGAAGGTATTCGGACTTTGTAATATATACTGGGCTGAGTAACGCCCTCGAGAATGAACCCCGAATTTCTAGGTACGTGCATTAATCTGTCGTGGAGAAATGCAATAACGCCAGTATCCCTCTTGGGTTTGTTAAGTACCCGGGGGATGTCAAGCAACAAGAGACATTAAAGAAGGTTTACACAGGGGCTTAATCTAAAGAGAAACCTTTGAGCGGGGCCCTACTACACGTCTGCGCCTTTGTCTTCGTTGTGCCGTATCTTGGAAGGGTGTAGCACGATGGTCATTTGTAAAAAAGGAAAAAAAACCATGTAAAAGAGTCTGGTGTAATCGGAGGGAAGTTGGTTATTCTCAATGAATCATTAAAATACAATATATTATTATATTAATAGAGTCAAGCCGAACTGTGGGCTTTTTTACATGCGGGCAGCCCCTAGCACCGCTTATGGGGGTATATCCATAGACCCAAGCTCAGGTTTATCTGGGATGTTACAACCGGTGGTGCACTGGACTCGTCTAACCGTATCCGTGGTTTTAACGACCGGTCATGTATTCTGGTTGGAGAGGTTGCTCAGTGTTCGGCTGCGAGAGCCGCCACATATTCTTCCGCATATAAGGAACGCTCTGTGTTTCCGTTAACTGTGTTGACGCCATGTGGACCGGGCATCTTGAGTTTAAGGTAGGCGTAGTGCAGTACTGCGTTGAAGCGAGTGAAGGCCGCTCTTCCAAGTAGTGCGTGATAGCCGCTTCGGAATGGAGCAATGTCGAAGATTAATTCTTCGCTTTTGAAGTTGTAGGGAGAACCGAATATAACCTCTAGTACTAGAGAGCCCGTGCAGCGGGCCTCAACACCTGGTATTACTCCTTTAAAGGTAGTATTACTTTGGCTGATTCTTGACGGGTCTATCCCCATTTTGCAGACAGTGTCCTAGTATATCAGGTTAAGACTACTGCCGCTGTCCATAAGGACTCAGGTGAGATGGCATCCGTTAATTATTGGGTCGAGCACCAAGGCAACCGATCCTCCGTGCCGAATACTAGTCGGATGATCCCTGCGATCAAAAGTGATCGGGCAGGCCGACCAAGGGTTGAATTTGGGGGCAACGGGCTCTACAACATATACGTCTTTGGGTGTGCGTTTGCGCCTTCTCTTTGGTATATGAGTTGCGTAGATCATATTCACTGTTTTGACTTCTGGTGGGAATTTTTTCTGTTCCCCAGTGTTCGGCTGGGAGGCTCATCCTCGTCTTCACTTGGTGTCTCCCTTCCTTTGTGTTCGGCGTTTAGCTTGCCGGCCTGCTTGAAGACCCAGCATTCTTTGTGGGTGTGATTTGCAGGTCTTTCGGGGGTGCCATGAATTTGACATAATCTATCTAGAACCTTGTTTAGGCTGGACGGTCCCTCTCTGCTGCCTTTAAATGGCTTTTTCCGTTGACCGGGTCGAGAGCCCCTGAATCTAGCGTTGACCGCCGTATTATCTGGACTGTCTTCATTGTTTTGATGCTTGTTTTTACTGCATCGCGGCTTTCTGTTGCCATCCCTAATTTCGGATGTGCCTGGGTCACTGGTGCCTCTACGGGCCAACCAGCTGTCCTCTCCCGCGCAAAAGCGGGTCATAAGGCTTGTTAGGGCCGCCATTGTCCTTGGCTTTTCTTGGCCGAGGTGTCCGGCGAGCCATTCGTCTCGGATACTGTGCTTGAAAGCCGCTAAGGCCTCGGCATCCGGGCAATCAACGATTTGATTCTTCTTAGTGAGAAATTTGTTCCAAAGCTTACGGGCTGACTCTCCGGGTTGTTGGATTATGTGACTTAAATCGTCTGCATCCGGAGGTCGGACATAGGTCCCTTGAAAATTTGCCCTGAAAGCATCCTCAAGTTCCTCCCAACTTCCAATTGAGTTTTCGGTGAGGCTTTTCAACCAAAGCCGAGCTGGTCCTTTCAACTTGAGGGGCAGATATTTGATGGCGTGGAGATCATCTCTGTGAGCCATGTGGATATGAAGGATAAAGTCCTCAATCCAGACCCCAGGGTCTATCGTTCCGTCGTATGGCTCTATATTCACGGGTTTGAATCCCTGTGGAAATTCATGATCCAGCACTTCATCGGTGAAGCACAGGGGGTGTGCAGCACCCCTGTAATTGGATGTGTCATGGCATGCTATCGACGGTTGTTGTGTTCGAGGTTGATTCCGAACTGGTATTCGATCAATATGATGGTTTTGGTGGCTATGATCTTGCGCCGGAGCACGTCCTCTAGATCCATAGATGGACCTGGTCGCACCGGCCTTTTTGTCCAGGAGCTCACATAAATCGTGTGCTGACTTGTATGTGGCATCATTAGCCGCTCTGTCGCAGCCATGAGTTGGTCGGTCCGGCTGATCGGCCGTATTATTCTTCGGCGGAATGGGCTCTATGGCCTCGTCATCGAATTCGGACAGCAGCTTGCGCTTTGAGTAGCTCTTTGTGTGGCGATCGTTGCCGTATTTTTCTTCTGTGTCTAGCACTTTGTTCCATCTGCGGTTGAGCGTATCCTGCGCACCTTTAAGCCTTTGCTTCTGCTTCTTCAGGCTCCTCGCGGTGGCCATAATCCTTCTGTGGAGGTTCTCTTGTTCCAAATGTTTTCCGGGATGAATGCATCATCATCCGGATTGTCCTCCTCTTCAGAGGCAGGTTGATGAGTTTTACACTCAGGATCGTCGTGATCGGACATCTGCTCCAGGGTATGCTCAGTGTCCCCTGGCTCGTCCTGCTCCATCGCAGGGTCCATGGGGTCGTCGTTTCCTTTGGAGTCGATCGGGGTGTTATTTTTCCTTGCGTTGTTGTCGCTATTTTTACTCTGGCTGGATTTAGAGCGGCGCCTGCACCGTCATTTTGGTTTCTGCTCAAGGGGATTGTCCTATGTCGCATCCTTTTTGTCTTCGATGTTTTCCTTGGGTGTATCCACCATGTATATATCATATGATGAGGTGGTTGTCCAGCGCCCCGTGGGCGGTGGTTCCCATTCATCTCCAGCATCGTCGTCCATACCGTCGATGTCTTCGGAGTTGAAGTCAAGTGTGTCGGTTTAAGTCATCGACAGTGGCTATTAAGTGGGTGGTGGGTGGGTAGAGAATTTCTTCGTCGTCCGCATCCCACTCGAGCCGGACATAGTTCGGCCAAGAGTCTCCTGCTAAAGAGAGAGACCTCAATGAATTTAGCACGTCACCCAAGGGTGAGTGTTGAAAGATATCCATGGAGGTGAACTCCATGATCGGTGCCCAATCGGATTCGATAGGCACGGACGCGCGCGGTTCAGAACCTAAGACCGGAGACGAGTTCGGGGATCCGGTGACACAAACCTCTTTAGAGGTGGAGTCTGTGTTCGGCTCCAATGCCGATGAGTCTACGGCCTCCGTGGCGGGGTCCATCCACCCGTCCTCGGATGGCGCGAGCTGCTCCAGATTAGGGGTCGGGGTAGCCGCATGTGCGATATCCCGAACACCGTCCAATGGCAGATCTAAGTCATTCACGTCGTAACAGTTCGGCGCTCCTGACGTAGGCTCAAACCCGTCGAAGATCAAGTCTCCGTGGATGTCGGCGATGTAGTTTAAGCTTACAAACCTGACCTGATGGCCAGGGGCGTAGCTGTCGACCTGCTGCAGACGGCCAAGCGACTTGGCCTGCAGTACGAAGCCATCGAATATGAAGATCTGTCCAGGGAGGAAAATCTCACCCTGGACGGCATTGTTGCTGATGATTGGAGGAGCCATCAAGCCTTATCGCGAAGACACAGTGGAACTCTCAATGAAAGCACCAATGTCGGTGTCAAAACCAGCGGATCTCGGGTAGGGGGTCCCGAACTGTCTGTCTAAGGCTAATGGTAACAAGAGGCGGGGGGCACGATGTTTACCCGGGTTCGGGCCCTCTCGATGGAGGTAATACCCTACTTCCTGCTTGATTGATCTTGATGATATGAGTATTACAAGAGTTGATCTACCACGAGATCGTAGAGGCTAAACCCTAGAAGCTAGCCTATGATTATGATTGTTCTTGTCCTACGGACTAAACCCTCCGGTTTATATAGACACCGGAGGGGGCTAGGGTTACACAGAGTCGGTTACAGAGAAGGAGATCTACACATCCGAATCGCCAAGCTTGCCTTCCACGCAAAGGAGAGTTCCATCCGGGCACGGGACAAAGTCTTCAATCTTGTATCTTCATAGTCCAACAGTCCGGCCAAAGTATATAGTCCGGCTGTCCGAGGACCCACTAATCCAGGACTCCCTCACTCGCTGCCGCAGTATGGGCAGATCCCGGCCGTCGGCGCCCTCCTAGTAACATCCCGACAACCCTCGGGTACAGCTTCCTACGGCCTTGCTCCACTACCCATCCTCTCAAGTTGCTGCATGTGGATCTTCTTTAGTTGTTTGCTTAAAATGTATCTCGGCCCATGTACTTTCCATCTTGCAATGTCGTCCTCAAACCATTTTTGATAAACCACCATGTGCTATCTTTCCCTTATTACATGGAATATGCTTCTTTTTTGTCAGTGTATGTGTCTTCAACTCGTGTTATTGGGCAGTAATTGTTTCCTTTCTACCTCCTTTTGCAAACAGGGCTATCCATTTTCACCTCGTTGCTATTGCGACCTTTTGGTGAACTGCACAAATCACTTTTTTCTTAAGAGTGTTTTGTGCAGTTCCGCCAAAATGTCACACGGGCAACATTTTTTCATTTCTGTGGGACTGCAGAAAGGGATATTGGATTTGCTATCCTCCTCATCCAACTCCGTGCCTAATCTTCTCCAACAAGTAGTTAGTCCTAAAGAGAGATCGTAGAGGTGATCGGCTTCTATTTGTGTGTGTTATGTTTCATCATCTAGTTCCACTATTGTTGTAATCACATTGATTGGATATCTTTGCAAACAGGGATGGTTCGCTCGATTTTAGTGGAGTTGTGCAAAATGATCGGATTGTGGTGTCCTCCATACACCTCTTTTTTGGCTACAGAGCTGGGTGAAACTAGCTGCCAAGCAATGAACACTATGCCAAGGAAATGGAGCCATGCCAACGAACAACATCAATCAATTATATATTTTTCTTTATGTGTACACCTTCGCACAACTTTGTCTTCAGTTGTGATGTGAATATTGGCGCCGATCTGCGAACCATTGAGATGCATTAGCAGCCATGGTAGTTTCATTTGTATTTGATGGAACATTGTAACAAGATAATCTTGAGGCAAGACACATGAATCCTAAGTTGAAGCCTTCTTTTTCATGCGGGAACCAAAGTTGAAACCTTCATAGCATCACAGTACAATTTCATTAAAATTATGCGTACATATAAACAAATGATGAAGGATTGATAGCAATGCCAGAAACAATTCAACTTTGTTTCACCGACATGTGGGACATCCTTCATCCGGCTCCATCTGCTATGCAGCAATATTGAGTGCACAACTGCAGGGAAAGAATCACCCCGGTCATTGCACTGTAGTAGTAATGACTAGTGAGCAGTGAAATCACAGAGCCTTACCTTCGCCACAGTAAGTTGCTCGGACGAAGCAACCATCATTTCTCTGTTCCTTGAATCCGCTGGTACTCCCATATTCCCAGACTAATAAGTTGCTCGGGCGAATCAACCATCACTTCACCTTTCCCACAGTAAGTACTAGTACCTCCTTTTTTTTACTCTAGAAACAACCACACGCGAATATTGGACGGTAGTAGCACAGCAACTCAATCAAAAATCAGAACCAACCAATGAACTACTACTACTGGTGAGCATTTGCAAGTATATACATGGACAGACGGAGTACATGATACGTACTAGGAAATGCTCACCAGTGGTAGTAGTTCATTGGTTGGTTTCAATTTTTGATTCAGTTGATGTGCTGCCACCGTCCATATTCACGTGTGGTTGTTTCTAGAATAAAAAAAGGAGGTACCCCTACTTATGTTACTCCCACTACGCCTAGTCTAAGGTTAGTAGGTGACCTTGCGCTTGTCTCTTCGCCTCTTCTGGAAGTCGATGTTCTACAGTAGTACTTCTAGCAATCTGACACTAAATGAACTGCTGCACATCCACCGCTTATAAGCAAAAGTTCCTCCTCGTGTTGTGAGCCACCGAGCCCGCGTTGGCAAGGGATAAGGCATAGTAAGCAAGCTTCTCGTCGTTCTGCAAGTTGACGGGACAAATCAAAGTTATTTAGTACGTACTCTCAAATGGGCTATCACTGACTACGTGCTCTATTCACATGCCATCGAGGAGAAAAAATATTGCGTAGTAGGTGCCATCGAAGTGCAGAACTCACTTACGCACTGCTTATCTGATTATTTCCATTTTCTTGCATGACACGTGCACCTTGATGATAGATGTCTCACGTGTTGGCAAAAGGATGAACAAAGCTCACGTAAAAAAAGAGAGTCGAAGAACATACATTCCCGACGACCGAGAAGGAGGAACCTCGCGGTGGAGTGTCTTCAAGGAACCTTGCGTGTTTTCCCCTGACTTTTGCCGCGTGCCCACCTATAAACAAATAAAAGAACACGAACTCTTTGCTAACCACTAGAGACGATACATCAAGATGCTAAGTTGAAGATGTTTTGTAGTTTATATTGATAACCACGCAACAAGCCAGACATGTACAGGATGCATGCAGCCATGCATGTACACACGCCAACGCACTAACTCCACCCGATCCAACTCATGCACACACGCGCACAGCATGGAGCACACAACGCACGTACACAACACGTGCATGCACACACACACTCGGTCCCAGAATGCACGTGAATAACACATGCATGCGCACACACTCGGCTGCATGGAGGCGTGCGCCATCTGCGCGACGTCCGGTTTGTCGTGCTACGGCTAAGCTCGCACACAACAGCGGCTATGCATCTCTTGCAGCACCTCTTTGCCGTCGTTGCTCAACAACTAGTCGGAGACAAAGACGACCGCTACCTCGGCCTTAGAGCTACTAGCACCAATGGAAAAACACGCACGCTGCACGCACATGAGCATGTATGGAGTGCCCACGACGTGGTGCGTCCCTAGTCGCCTCTACTCCTTCTACGCACGTTGTCTATCAAGGCGGCTGCATTCCTAATGATGATGCGGTTGCACGTTGTCACCACATATATGTTACTATAGAGGTAGTAACATAGACTAGTGGCATATGCATGAAACTACTAGTGAGTACGGGAGCACATGATATTTCCCCATCCGGACCAATCCCAAGTTGGCTTCTCACCTTCTTGGCCCAACAAACCCCCCCTCCCGCGCGTGCTTCCCGCCCTGCAACAGCTGAGCCCACCGCTACACATTGATGGCAAGTCAGGGCGACGCGACCTCTCACTGCTTTTGCCGTTGAAGCGGCGCGCCGACCAAGGGCACCGCCCGCTCCACACCCGGCATTTTAGACTACACAGTGGAGAGTAACTTTAGAGCAAGTACTACAATTAGATGACATAAACATGCTATAAGGATTTAAATATAGTATTTGTGCTTAGTTGAAGGAGAGAGAAGAGGAGAGAGAAGAGAAGCGGGTTGTAAACTTGTAGCCGGTTGTAGCAGGAGCCCCAACATACTTTGTGAGACAAAAGGTGGGGCCGTTATTAATGATATAGTATTTATACTAAAGGGACTAACAGATGCCTTAATTACTCAGTTTTTTTGAGACAAACCTTGGTGGGGCTATTATTGACCTGGACGTGGGGTTTGGGGGCCAAAGGCCTACTATTATACTAGGTCTTACTCGCATGACCGACCTGACATGCTCTACCCTAGCCGCCGTTGTATTATATGGTTTTGCACCATTCCAGATCTTAGCGCGGCCACACAATTCTTCTCCAACCCTCCTTCCGGCGTGCACCGCGAGAAGGGACAACAGTCCTCTGAACCCGCCTTTCATGATCCTGTACGGGAGAGGGACGATCAGGTTTTTGGGGAGCACACTCCTGTGACTACTGCCAGCGACGACTTCCTCGACGATAGCCTTCTTCCCCGACCTCGGTAACCTCTTCATCAACGACATGAGTGACAACATCAACCACATCAGTTGTGCTCCCGTTGTACAGTATGTGATTCTGTCCTCCTGGTTTAGTCCGCATCATTACTTTGATGTTTGCAATTGTCGTCATGATCTATTTACTGCTGATTCGGATTAAATCTCATAGTAAATTGCTCATATATTCAACAATCCAATCCAAAAACATGATTATAGGCAATTTACTCCGAGTGGTTTTCCTGCGCTTTTGAAGCCGCCTACTTTTAAGGGGGTGCAATATAAAAGGTGGCGCACAAGAGCAGTATATTGGTTTCAGATCATGTACTGCTATGACGCCCCTAAGGGTAAGCCTGAGGGCAATCTTAATCCTACACAGCAGGAAGCTTTTGAGAACATGGAAACCCTCTTCAAAGCCACCCTACTGAGTGTTCTTGACGATTCCATTGTGGACTCATATATGTCATTTGACAGCGGCAAAGACATGTTGGCTGCGCTCGAGGCCACATTTGGGGCCTCGGGCGCTGGCAATGAGTTGTGCGTCATGGAGCAATTCTGTGACTACAAGATGACTGAGGAGCACTCTGTTGTTCAGCAGATTCATGAGATACAGTCACTCTCTAAGGAACTTGAGTACTTTAAGTGTGTGTTGCCGGACAAATTTGTTGCTGGGAACATCATTGCCAAGCTTCCACCTTTGTGGAACGGTTTTGCTACTTCTCTGAAAAACAAGAGACATGAGTTTTCTGTTTTGGATTTCATTAGCACTCTTGATTTTGAAGAGAAGACGAGAGCAAAAGACGCACGTGCTCGGGTCGCTGAGGGGGCTTCTAGTGCCCACATGGTACATGAGAAGAACTTCCAGCCCAACCAGCCCCAAAACAACAAGAACAAATCTCAAGGGAAAGGCAAGTTTGATGCAAAGAACAAGCCGTCACATTCTACCAACTTCAAGAAGAATTCTCATAACGGGAAAGGATACAAACCTCAATTTTGGTAGCACCGCACAAAATTTATATGGCTGCATCTACCTGCTGTCAGCTAACCTCATGGTGCTCCAGGTATTCCTACATTCATAACTAGGTACAATGACCATCGCAAGATGAAATAAGCTTATTCGTATGTTGACCTGCTGGTTGCAGTGTGGAATGATCCTGTCATGCGTGGAGGAGCAAACAAGCAGTGCAGCCGAAGGTGGAAATCAACCAAGGACTTATGAAAATATATATAATCTTCCTCAGGCAGGTCAGTATCCCCTTCGTCTAGATGATCGTGTTTTGTCATGCCGAGCTATTGATATGTGCTACTATTTTGCAACACCGTTTAAGTATAGCTACTGTTTTCCTATCTTTTTCAGATTTAGGACAATGAAGATGATTTTAGGGGAACTGCACAATATGGACTCATGTTGAGTCATCTCTATTGCCTCATGTGTTTGCTGCAAATGTGTCAGCATCAATTGCAAGATGAGGCAGCTAGCTAGCTGTGGAGTTGCCAACATGCTCAAAGTGCTCGCAACATTGAGAAGAAACAAGCATGGCCAGAAAATTAATGCGTGCGCAGGGAGGCCCTTTGCTCAGAGAAGCATCGACCGATTTTCTTTATTTCCACACCTTCTCACGGCTTTGTATTGGTCATACTATGGTGAATCATTGAGATGCATAAACATGCTGAACTTTTGTTCTTCTGAATGCTAGTACGCATACCGTATCTTCTGAAGCTTGGTTTAATGTGAGTGTCTGCATCTAGTACCGCATCCTCTAATTTGGTGGATGCCAAGTTGAAAAAGGTTACCAATGAGTAGCCATAAGCTGGAGGCCTCTCTTTTTTTCTTTCGAATGGGCAATAAGCTGGAGAGTGTCTTGGGCTGCCTCTAGCACAAGGCCCTCCAGTACAAAAACAAGTAGCCAACTAGGCCTATACAAAAGCCTATCCATCTTAAAGCCCATTGTTTTTGTTTTTTTCGAGGAGAAGCCCATATTTCTTGAAGAGGGGGCGATCCCAGTAAAACCCTCCTTCCTCCTCGCTTCCACTTATACTCCCTCTGTCCGGGTTTATTAGGCCAATGAGCCAATTGCTAAGACCAAGAAGATGCACACAGAGAAAATAAATCTCCTTAATTTACTCCATAACCACCCTATTAAATAGGCCTAGTAACAAACCAGGCGCATGTAGTGGCCGGCGGGCACATGCATCCTGCATGCATCGCCAGTCAGCCAAGTCCATGCGCCAGCTCCAATGCAGCAACGCAAAAGAAGAGAGCGATTCTTGAGAAAAAGCGAGTAGTTAGTGCAGCGAGCCTTATAAACACGAACAGCTCGCTCTCCTGCTTCCGTCTCCCCCCAATTCCCCCCGCTCCCCAATCTTCCTCACTCATCCAGAAAACCCCCTCTCACCTTCTTCCCCACTCATACAGAAAATGCCTGCTCCTCTTCTTCCACTCCTACAGAAATCCACAGCCCTCCTTCTTCCCCACTCGCACTGTCACTAGGCTCGTCTCTGGCTACTCTGCTCAAACCCGTGAGCTCAGCGTGACGCCTACAAGGAAAATGGGGTCGGCTGGCCCCAGCGCCAAGAAGATGAGGCTCCCTCCAGCGGCGACGCCGGTTGTAGATCCCGCACCTAGTAGCGTGGGGAGTAGCGGCGAGCCCTCCCCCACCCACCCACCCACCCACCCGGATCTGAGGAACCGGTAGAATCTCCGGTGGACCGCATCAGCGATCTCCCGGACGTCATCCTTGAGGAGATCATCTCGCTTCTCCCCACCAAGAATTGCTGCCGCACACAAGTCCTCTCAACTCGGTGGCACCCTCTATGCCGCACCGAGCCCCTTAATCTTGATTGTCGTCAAATACCTGTCCTTCTTGAATTTGATATCCTTAGAGCCATCATCTCCTCCCACCAGCAGGGCCCCGTTCAATGTCTCTGCATCCCGACACGCTACCTTCTATCCATACCCGGCATGGTGGACGCTTGGCTGACATCCCCTGAATTCGGAAAACTCCAGCAGTTTGAGTTGTACCATTACCACAAAAGTTTCATACCATGAACACACCAAGAATTCATGCCCACACCACTGTTGTCCATCTCCTGATTTTCCTCCTCTCTCCACACCGCCACCTTCGCTTGATGCCATCTACCAGATGATCTGGTACAAATGCTTCGACTCCCACTACTAAACAAACTTCCGCTTGTGGTGGTTTATCTGTCGGAGGCCTCACTGTGCAGCATCATCCACTCCAGTTGCCTTGCCCTGGAGCGCTTGCTGATTGTTTTGGGAATAGAAATCCATATCAATTGTCTCCAAATAAAGTCGCCTCACCTTAAAAGCATTGGAATTTGTTTTGAAGGGGACATCAGCTCATCATCGAAGATTCCACTTCACTTCAAAGGTTGCTCCTTGATAATTGTTATAGACCTTCACAAATAACTGTCGTCTCTGCGCCCAAACTGGAGACCTTGGGTGTAATTCGTGACATGTTTAATGATCACAAGGAGTTGGTGTTTGGCTCCTCACTTTTTTAGGTACCGTATATTATCATCTATAGATTTGTAATCATAAGCTACATTTTTCATTTGTGTGCATAAGTTTATATCATCTTGGAGTACACTTTGGGTACTAATATTATGTTATATGCTCAATGAAGAGTTTGTCCATTGATAGCCTATCAATGCTGCTAGATTCTGTCAAGATCATATATATCAGAATGTTTGGTTTGGATCTGAACATAATTATTGGCTTGTTGCGATGCTTTCGATCTCTGGAGAATTTATATATAGAGGTGATGATTTCATGCACATTTTGCTTCACTTATATTTGTTAGAGCATGGGCATATCTTTTGTAGAAAGAATTAAACTCTCTTGCTTCACTTATATCAATTTAGAGAGATGACATGAATTGGTCATTCACATGGTTAGTCATAAAATCCTACATAAACTTGTAGATCGCTGAATATGATATGTTTGATTCCTTGCAATAGTTTTGCAATATAAAGATGGTGATATTAGAGTCATGCTAGTGGGTGGTTGTGGATTGTAGAGACACTTGTGTTGAGGTTTGCAAGTCCCGTAGCATGCACGTATGGTAACCATTGTGTGACAATTTGAAGCATGGGGTGTTTCTTTGATTGTCTTCCTTATGAGTGGCAGTCGGGGACGAGCGATGGTCTTTTCCTACCAATCTATCCCCCTAGGGGCATGCGTAGTAGTACTTTGCTTCGAGGGCTAATAAACTTCTTGCAATAAGTATATGAGTTCTTTATGACTAATGTGAGTCCATGGATTATACGCACTTTTACCTTTCCATCATTGCTAGCCTCTTCAGTACCGTGCATTGCCCTTTCTCACCTCGAGAGTTGGTGCAAACTTTGCCGGCGCATCCAAACCCCGTGATATGATACGCTCTATCACACATAAGCCTCATTATATCTTCCTCAAAACAGCCACCATACCTACCTATTATGGCATTTCCATAGCCATTCCGAGATATATTGCCATGAAACTTCCATCATCATCATATACATGACTTGAGGATTTATTTTCATATTGCTTTGCATGATCGTAAGATAGCTAGCATGATGTTTTCATGATTTGTCCGTTTTTTGATGCCATTGCTATGCTAGATCATTGCACATCCCGGCACACCGCCGGAAGCATTCATATAGAGTCATATCTTTGTTCTAGTATCGAGTTGTAATATTGAGTTGTAAGTAAATAAAAGTGTGATGATCATCATTATAGAGCATTGCCCCATGAAAAGAAGAAAAAAAAGAAAAAAAAGAAAAAAAAGGAAAGGCCAAAGAAGCCTAAATAAAAAAGGGGGCCAAAGAAGCCCACCGAAAAAGACAAAAAAAAGAAAAAAAAAGAAAAAAAAGGGGCAATGTTACTATCCTTTTTCAACACTTGTGCTTCAAAGTAGCACCATGTTCTTCATATAGATTGTCTCCTATGTTGTCACTTTCATATACTAGTGGGAATTTTCATTGTAGAACTTGGCTTGTATATTCCAACGATGGGCTTCCTCAAATGCCCTAGGTCTTCATGAGCAAGCAAGTTGGATGCACACCCACTTAGTTTCTTTTGTTGAGCTTTCATACACTTATAGCTCTTGGTGCATCCGTTGCATGGCAATCCCTACTCCTTGCATTGACATCAATTGATGGGCATCTCCATAGCCCGTTGATTAGCTGTGTCGATGTGAGACTTTATCCCTTTTTATCTTCTCCACATAACCTCCATCATTATATTCTATTCCACCTATAGTGCTATATCCATGGCTTGCGCTCATGTACTGCGTGAAGGTTGAAAAAGCTGAAGCGCGTTAAAAATATGAACCAATTGCTCGGCTTGTCATCGGGGTTGTGCATGATGGGAGCATTTTTGTGTGACGAAGATCAACCATGGCCAAACTGTATGATTTTGTAGGGATAAGCTTGCTTTGGCCTTGTTGTTTTGAAAAGACATGATTGCTTTATTGGTACGCTCGAAGTATTATCGTTTTTTATGTTAAATGATAGACTATTGCTTTGAATCACTCGTGTCTTAATATTCATGCCATGATTAGACATATGATCAAGATTATGCTAGGTAGCATTCCACATCAAATTTTTTTATCATTTACCTACTCGAGGACGAGCAGGAATTAAGCTTGGGGATGCTGATACGTCTCCGTCGTATCTATAATTTTTGATTGTTCCATCCCAATATCTTCAACTTTCATATACTTTTGGCAACTTTTTATACTATTTTCGGGACTAACATATTGATCCAGTGCCCAGTGTCAGTTCCTGTCTATTGCATGTTTTTTGTTTCACAGAAACCCAATATCAAACGGAGTCCAAACGGGATAAAAACGTACGGAGATTTTTTTTTGGAATATTTATGATTTTTGGGAAGTAAACTCAACGCGAAACAGTGTCCGGGGTGGCCACGAGACAGGGGGGCCGTGCCCCAGGGGGGCAGGCGCGCCCTGGGCTCTCTTGGGCCACCCGTAAGGCGGTTGACGCTCTTCTTTTAGCGCAAGAAAGCTAATTTTATGAGAAAGATCTGGGCGAAAGATTCACCCCAATCGGAGTTACGGATCTCCAGATATAAAGGAAACAGTGAAGGGGAAGAAACAGAGAACGTAGAAACAGAGAGATATATCCAATCTCGGAGGGGCTCTCGCCCCTCCCAAGACATGGGAGCCAAGGACCAGAGGGGAAACCCTTCTCCCATCTAGGGAGGAGGTCAAGGAAGAAGAATAAGAAGGGGGCCCCTCTCCCCCTTGCTTCGGGTGGCGCCGGAGCGCTGCCGGGGGCCATCATCATCATCGCGATCTTCACCAACACCGCCGCCATCTTCACCAACATCTCCACCAACTCTTCCTCCCTCTATGCAGCGGTGTAACCTCTCTCTTACCCGCTGTAATCTCTACTTAAACATGGTTCTCAACGCTATATATTATTCCCCAATGATGTATGGCTATCTTATGATGTTTGAGTAGATCCGTTTTGTCCTATGGGTTAATTGATGATCGTGATTGGTTTGAGTTGCATGTTTTATTATTGGTGCTGTCCTATGGTGCCCTCCGTGTTGCACAAGCATGAGGGATCCCCGCTGTAGGGTTTGAATATGTTTATGATTTTCTTATAATGGGTTGCGTGAGTGACTGAAACACAAACCCGAGTAAGTAGGTTGTTTGCGTATGGGATAAAAGGGGACTTGATACTTTAATGCTATGGTTGGGTTTTATCTTAATGAATCTTTAGTAGTCGCGGACACTTGCTAGAGTTCCAATCATAAGTGCATATGATCCAAGTATAGATAGTATGTTAGCTTATGCCTCTCCCTCAAATAGAATTGCAACAATGATTACTGGTCTAGTTATCGATTGCCTTGGACAAATAACTTTCTTGTAACAAAAAGCTCTCTACTAATATTTACTTTCTTGCATCTTTATCTAAACAGCCCTAGTTTATATTTATGTGTTCTTTATTTTCTTGCAAACCTAGCCTTTCACACCTACAAAGGACCTCTAGTTTCATACTTGTTCTAAGTAAAGCGAACGTGAAGCGTGCGTAGAGTCGTATTAGTGGCCGATAGGACTTGAGGGAATATTTGTTCTACCTTTAGCTCCTCGTTGGGTTCGACACTCTTACTTATCGAAAGAGGCTACAACTATTCTGTATACTTGCGGGTCATCATGCATCACCCTCAAACCATTGAGATGCGTGAGGGGGTGCTGCATATCCGCGATGTGGAAAAGGAGCAAACGTTGGAAACCTATTCTGCACAACTCCAAAAGTCCTGAAACTCCACGAAACAACCTTTTGGATTTATTAAGAATTTATGAGCGAAAGAAATAGGCCAGGGGTCCCACACCCTGTCCAGGAGACAACCCCCCTGTAGGGCGCGACCCCTATCTCCTGGGCCCCCTGGTGGGCCTCCGGCGTCCATCTTCTTCTATATCATCACTCTTTCCCTCGAAAAATCATGGGCAATCTTACGGGATGAAACTCTGCCGCCACGAGGCAGAACCTTGGCGGAATCAATCTAGGGCTCTGGCGGAGCTGTTCTGCCGGGGACACTTCCCTCGGGGAGGGGGAAACCATCACCAACATCATCACCAACGATCCTCTCATCGGGAGGGGGTCAATCTCCATCAACATCTTCACCAGCACCATCCCCTCTCAAACCCCTAGTTCATCTCTTGTATCCAATCTTGTATCAAAACCACAAATTGGTACCTGTGGGTTGCTAGTAGTGTTGATAACTCCTTGTAGTTGATACTAATTGGTTTACTTGGTGGAAGATCATATGTTCAGATCCTTTATGCATATTATTACTCCTCTGATTATGAACATGAATATGCTTTGTGAGTAGTTACGTTTGTTCCTGAGGACATGGGTGAAGTCTTGCTATTAGTAGTCATGTGAATTTGGTATTCGTTTGATATTTTGATGAGATGTATGTTGTCTTTCCTCTAGTGGTGTTATGTGAACGTCGACTACATGACACTTCACCATTATTTGGTCCTAGAGGAAGGCATAGGAAAGTAATAAGTAGATGATGGGTTGCTAGAGTGACAGAAGCTTAAACCCTAGTTTATGCGTTGCTTTGTTCGGGGTTGATATGGACCCATATGTTTAATGTTGTGGTTAGGTTTACCTTAATACTCCTTTTTGTAGTTGCGGATGCTTGCAATAGGGGTTAATCATAACTTATGAGACTCACTACATGAAGAACAAGGTGCTACTTTGAAGCACAATATATGAGACTCACTATATGAAGAACAAGGTGCTACTTTGAAGCACAAGTGTGGAAAAAGAGATAGTAGCATTGCCCTTTTTGTTTATTATCTTTTTTTGGGCCTTTCTTTTTTTTGGCCTTTCTTTTTTTTGATTGGGCAATGCTCTAATAATGATGATCATCACACTTCTATTGATTACAACATAAGGATTACAACTCGAAACTAGAACAAGATATGACTCTATATGAATGCCTCCGGCGGTGTACCGGGATGGTGCAATGAATCAAGAGTGACACGTATGAAAAATAATGCATGGTGGCTTTGCCACAAATACGATGTCAAATACATGATCATGCAATGGCAATATGACAAAAGTAAAGTATGTCATGATGATGATGAACGGAACGGTGGAAAGTTACATGGCAATATATCTCGGAATGGCTATGGAAATGCCATAATAGGTAGGTATGGTGGCTGTTTTGAGGAAGATATAAGGAGGTTTATGTGTGATAGAGCGTATCGTATCACGGGGTTTGGATGCACCGGCGAAGTTTGCACCAACTCTCAAGGTGAGAAAGGGCAATGCACGGTACCGAAGAGGCTAGCAATGGCGGAAAGGTAAAAGTGCGTATAATCCATGGACTCAACATTAGTCAAAAGAACTCATATACTTATTGCAAAAATTTAGAAGTCATCAAAAACCAAGTACTACGCGCATGCTCCTAGGGGGATAGATTGGTAGGAAAAGACAATCGCTCGTCCCTAACCGCCACTCATAAGGATGCACAAGCCAGGTACACTTCATGTTTCAAATTTGTTACACAACTTTAACCATGCGTGCATGCTACGGGACTTGCTAACTTCAACACAAGCATTATTTAAATTCATAATCACCCAACTAGCATGACTTTAATATCACTACCTCCATATCTCAAAACAATTATCAAGCATCAAACTTTTCTTAGTATTCAACACACTCATAAGAAAGTTTCACATATCTTGAATACCAAGTATATTAATATTAAGCAAATTACCATGATATTAACGACTCTCAAAATAATCTAAGTGAAGCATGAGAGATCAACAGTTTCTTTAAAACAAATCTACCACCGTGCTCTGAAAGATCTAAGTGAAGCACTAGAGCAAAAATTATCAAACACTACTCCGAAAGATATAAGTGAAGATCAATGAGTAGTCGAATAATTATGCAACTATGTGAAGACTCTCCCATTTAATAATTTCAGATCTTGATACTTTATTAAAACAGCAAGCAAAGCTAAAGAAAACTACATTTCAAGGATAGCACAACTCATGTGAAGAAGCAAAAACTTAGGCTCAACCGATACTAACCGATAGTTGTTGAAGAGGAAAGGTGGGATGCCTACCGGGGCATCCCCAAGCTTAGATGCTTGAGACTTCTTGAATTATTATCTTGGGGTGCCTTGGGCATCCCCAAGATTGAACTTTTGTGTCTCCTTAATTCCTCTCATATCATGGTTTCTCTTTTTATCAAAAGCTTCATTCACAACAAACTCAACAAGAACTCGTGAGATAGGTTAGTATAAAACAATACAAAACCTTATCATTTTATACTGTAACAAATCACTAAAATTATTATTCAATATTTAATACTAAATTCCTCTGCATATTTAACACTCCTATCCTCAAATAGAATTATTAAACAATCAAACATATGCAAACAATGCAACCATAACAGCAATCTGCCAAAACAGTACAGTCTGTAAAGAATGCAAGAGTATCAATACTTCCCTGACTCCAAAAATTATGAACTAAAATTCCCATTGTAATAAATTTACTATAGCTTAATATGCAAAAAGATTCCATGTTATACCATTCTCTGACTTTTCTAGGAAATTTTTGCAACAGCGGTAAACTTTCTGTTTTCAAACAGCAACATATATACTAGCAACATAAGCATGGTAGAGGCTATCCTTGACTTTTTATTCAAACTAAACATGCAAAACATTATTCTAACTAACAGAAAGCAAAAAATAACAAAAGAAAATGATGCTCCAAGCAAAACACATATCATGTGGCGAATAAAAATATAGCTCCAAGTAAAGTTACCGATGAACGAAGACGAAAGAGGGGATGCCTTCCGGGGCATCCCCAAGCTTAGGCTCTTGGTTGTCCTTGAATATTACCTTGGTGTGCCTTGGGAATCCACAATCTTAGGCTCTTTCCACTCCTTATTCCATAGTCCATCGAATCCTTACCCAAAACTTGAAAACTTCAACCACACAAAACTCAACACAAAACTCGTAAGCTCTGTTAGTATAAGAAAATAAAACCACCACTTAGGTACTGTAATGAACTAATTCTAAATTCATATTGGTGTAATATCTACTGTACTCCAACTTATCTATGGTTCATACCACTTAATACTAGCCATAGATGCATCAAAATAAGCAAACAACACAATGAAAACAGAATCTGTCAAAAACAGACCAGTCTGTAGTAATCTGTACAAAACGTATACTTATGGAACCCCAAAAATTATTAATTAAATTTCTGGACCTGAGCAATTTGTCTATTAATCTTCTGCAAAAATAATCAACCTAAAAGCACTCTCCAGTAAAAAATGACAGCTAGTCTCGTGAGTGCTAAAGTTTCTGTTTTTTACAGCAAGATCACATAAACTTCACTCAAGTCTTCCCAAAGGTTCTACTTGGCACTTTATTGAAACAAAAGCTATAAACCATGATTAATACAGTAGCATAATCATGTGGACACACAAAAACAGTAATGATAAATATTGGGTTGTCTCCCAACAAGCGCTTTTCTTTAATGCCTTTTTAGCTAGGCATGATGATGACAATGATGCTCACAAAAAAGATAAGAATTGAAACATAACGGGAGCATCATGAAGCAATATGACTAGCACATTTAAGTATAACCCACTTCCTATACATAGGGATTTTTTGAGCAAACAACTTAGGGGAACAATAATCAACTAGCATAGGATGGCACAACAAGCATAACTTCAAGATTTTAAGCACATAGAGAGGAAACTTGATATTATTGCAATTCCTACAAGCATATATTCCTCCCTCATAATAATTTTCAGTAGCATCATGAATGAATTCAACAATATAACCAGCACCTAAAGCATTCTTTTCATGATCTACAAGCATAGAAAATTCACTACTCTCAACATAAGCAAATTTCTTCTCATGAATAGTAGTGGGAGCAAACTCAACAAAATAACTATCATGTGATTGAAAATTAATATCAAGATGACATGTTTCATGGTTATCATTATTATTTAAAGCATACGTGTCATCACAATAATCATCATAGATAGGAGGCATGCTTTCATCATAGTAAATTTGCTCATCAAAGCTTGGGGGACAAAAAATATCATCTTCATCAAACATAGCTTCCCCAAGGTTGTGGCTTTGCATATCATTAGCATCATGGATATTCAAGGAATTCATACTAACAACATTGCAATCATGCTCATCATTCAAAGATTTAGTGCCAAACATTTTAGAGATTTCTTCTTCTAGCACTTGAGCACAATTATCCTTTCCATCATACTCACGAAAGATATTAAAAAGGTGAAGTGTATGAGACAAACTCAACTCCATTTTTTTAGTTTTCTTTTATGAACTAGACTAGTGCTAAAACAAGAAACAAAAAGATTCGATTGCAAGATCTAAAGATATACCTTCAAGCACTCACCGCGCCAAAAAAGAGCTTAGTGACGGAGTGTGAGTACCCTTTACCTAGCCTCCCCGGCAACGGCGCCAGAAAAGAGCTTAGTTAACGGAGTGTGAGTACCCTTTACCTAGCCTCCCCGGCAACGGCGCCAGAAAAGAGCTTGACGTCTACTACACAACCTTCTTCTTGTAGACGTTGTTGGGCCTGCAAGTGCACAGGTTTGTAGGACAGTAGCAAATTTCCCTAAAGTGGATGACCTAAGGTTTATCAATCCGTAGGAGGCGTAGGATGAAGATGGTCTCTCTCAAACAACCCTGCAACCAAATAACAAAGAGTCTCTTGTGTCCCCAACACACCCAATACAATGGTAAATTGTATAGGTGCACTAGTTCGGTGAAGAGATGGTGATACAAGTGCAAAATAGATAGTAGATATAGGTTTTTGTAATCTGAAATAATAAAAACAGCAAGGTAACAAGTGGTAAAAGTGAGCGTAAATGGTATTGCAATGATAGGAAACAAGGCCTAGGGTTCATACTTTCGCTAGTGCAAGTTCTCTCAACAATAATAACATAGATAGATCATATAACAAGCCCTCAACATGCAACAAAGAGTCACTCCAAAGCCACTAATAGCGGAGAACAAACATAGAGATTATGGTAGGGTACGGAACCACCTCAAAGTTATTCTTTCGGATCGATCTATAAAAGAGTTCATACTAGAATAACACCTTAAGACACAAATCAACCAAAACCCTAATGTCACCTAGATACTCCATTGTCACCTCAAGTATCCATGGGCATGATTATACGATATGCATCACACAATCTCAGATTCATCCAACCAACATAAAAGTACTTCAAAGAGTGCCCCAAAGTTTCTACCGGAGAGTCAAGAACGTGTGCCAACCCCTATGCATAGGTTCCCAATGTCACGAAACCCGCAAGTTGATCACTAAAACATACATCAAGTGGATCGCAAGACATAGATCAAGTGTTCTCATAAAGACTCAATCTGATAAGATAACTTCAAAGGGGAAACTCAATTCGTCACAAGAGAGTAGAGGGGGAGAAACATTATAAGATCCAACTACAATAGCAAAGCTCGGGATACATCAAGATCGTGCCATAGAGGGAACACGAGAGAGAACACGAGAGATAGAGATAAAACACATAGCTACTGGTACATACCCTCAGCCCCGAGGGTGAACTACTCCCTCCTCGTCATGGATAGCGTCGGGATGATGAAGATGGCCACCGGTGATGGGATCCCCCTCCGGCAGGGTGCCGGGAAGGGCTCCGAGAGGTTTTTGGTGGCTACAAAGGCTTGCGGCGGCGGAACTCCCGGTCTATCTTCTGTTCTGGAAGTTTTAGGGTACGTAGGTATATATGGGTGCAAGTGGTACGTCGGTGGACCTCCGGGGTGCTCACGAGGCAGGGGGCGCGCCCTAGGGGGTGGGCACGCCCCCCACCCTCGTGGGCAGCTCGGGACTCCCCTGACATGCACTCCAAGTCTATCAAGTTGCTTTCCTTCCAAAAATAACTTCTCCAGTTGATTTCGTTCTGTTTTGACTCCGTCTGATATTCCTTTTCCTCGAAACACTGAAATAGGCATAAAACAGCAAATCTGGGCTAGGCCTCCGGTTAATAGGTTAGTCCCAAAAATAATATAAAAGTGGATAATAAAGCCCAACATTGCCCAAAACAGTAGATAATATAGCATGGAGCAATCAAAAATTATAGATACGTTGGAGATGTATCACCGACTCATCTATGGGCCTTGTACGGGCCTTGAGTGGGCCGTAGACAGGCAAGAGTGGAAATCATACGTTTTATGGGCTGACCATAACGGGCCGTTAATAGGCCGTATTTGGTGATGCTATGAAAATGGCCCAACAGATTAACGGTCCACAAACGGGCCGACTATAACGACGGGCTGAATTTGGCCCACAAGCAGAAAATGACAGTAACGGGCCGTAAGTAAACGAATGCTGGAAATGAGCCCAAGAATAAATGGGATCTGAGAAGGCCGAAAGATAACATGGGCTAGATACGACCCAACAGATTAACGAGCCGTTATTGGGTATAAAGTGATACACTGTTCATTACGGGCTAGTTTCACCACATGCCATTAATGGGTGTAAAGTGATACATTGTTCATGACGGGCCAGTTTCACCAAGGGTCGTTAATGGGCCAAGAGTTACAAAGGGCCTCATATGGGCCGAAAGACGTCATGGGCCATACATGGGCCAGAAGTGAAAACGGGCTGGAATCATATTGGATGGCCCAGATGACGCTACTAGGCCTAATTCGGATAGGGCGTAATAGGCCTTGGGTTAGCGGGCTGTAAATGGGCTATATGCGAACAGGCCGTTAACAGGCTTTCCATGGGCCGGCCCACCACCTTTTGACCAAGTCAAACATGCTAGCCTTTTCACAAGAATGGGCCTTTGTTGGGCCGTGCCATGTGTCAACGTATCATAGGCGCCTTCTGTCCAACGAGTGGATGACATCGGTCCCAACGATTAGCCGACACATGTTCTTTGTGGTCAATCCGAATTTTACATGTGGAAATTTCCCATTGGTCCGGGCTGTTAACGGGTTATCGGATCCAAAACCCGACCTGATAGCTTAACGACGTTCCGTTACGGTGGATGCCATGTGTCGGTCACCCTTGACGAAAGCACTTCTGTGATGCGTGATTTATCGTCATGGAAGTGGCCACTTCCGATGATAATTTTGGTAATGTCATGGAACACTTCTACGACAGCACAGATATGACTATCTTGATTCTGTCATAAAATCGTCATGGATGTACATGCATGACAAAAAATGCGACCTACTGTAACAAACACGTATCATCACGGAAGTGTATTTTTTTTGTAGTGAGTATCCCCTGAGACTCTGGTTACCAACCCGAGGCGGCAAACGGAGGATCATACTCCCAAGTAATGATCGCGCTGCATTATGTGCAAACGGCTGAGGGTCCGGCGGTTGACCAGACTGCTGAATTCGCCGAACTGAGGCGACAGCTTGATGTGGCGGATGACGCCATCGCGCTTGTGAACAAGTGGCTTGACGAGGCACAGGGTATGTGTTTTTGTTTTGGATTTTCAGCAAATATTAAGAGGAGAAGATTCTAGTATCTATAATATGTTGTGGCTGCAGATAGCGCTGCTGCCGTGGAGGCCCTTCGGGCGGAACTTGCCCTAGCCAAGGAACAAGCCAGGATAAGTGATGTGGCCGCCCTAAAGGCGGCCGAAGAGTTAAGAGCCAAGCAGGCTGCTCATTGCCAGAGCGAAGATAAAATAGCCGAGATGGTTGTTGAGCTAAAAGATGCCACCGGCCGATATGAGCTCCTTGAAAAAGAGAGCCAAGCGAAAGCGGCTGACCTGAAGAAGGCCTTGGAAGCAGCCAAGGAAACACGCTCTAAAATCAGAGCTGCACGGGAGGAGCTTCGACAAGCCGGAGATATCACGACTGGGAGGCCCTTTTTGTTGCGGGTGAAGTTCGGAGATCCAAAGTATGCTCCTCTAGATTAGTTATGGAGTGCCGCAGACGCGTATGCGGACCTGGCGAAAAGTACTGCTGATGCGACCAAGTTTTTCAAAGATCAGAAAGATCATGAGGTGGAAAGGTTGTTCTGGTCGCAGTTCAGTTCCCCGACGCATCCGCTGCCATTGAATGAAAAGATGGCTGCATGGGCTGAACTCCATAGGTTGTCCGGACTTGCTATGAGGTCTGTCATAGATCATATTTGGCCGAAGGGACCAAGACCGGACAGTTATTTTGGTTTAGTGCAACAATTCCTTGGTGCTGTGTCGCATATCGACGATGTGAAGAGGTTGGCATTGGCACATCCCCAGTTCAGGCCTTGCTTGTCTTTGCATTAGTATCCATGCATCATGTTTAAATTTTATGAAACTTGAAATGGGGATTGCCTAAACCCTAGCACCAAATGAATTCAACTAGGTTCAACTAAAATATTTTCAGTGAATCCAAATGGCTTTAAAAAAATGTTCATCATTTCTGGAAAATGCTGGAGACATAACCAGGGGTGTTGCACATTTTTCCATGACATATTTGGGCTCTGAATTAAATCTTATAGTATTTGCATTTGGGCATTTAAATGCTATTAAATATTTTAAATGCTCAAATAATCATAAACTAAAATGTTTACTGTTGGATATATTCCAAACAGTAGTCATGATTAGTTTCATGATTTTTGGAAAAGCCCTGACATTTTTAATAAAGCCCAGAAGTTACAGAAAAATAGAAAACAGGAAACAAAAGAGAGAGAGAGAGACTTACATGGCTTACCTGGACGGCCCAGTAGGCAGCCCACCTGGCCGGCCCAGCCCAGCGCCGCTGCCAGTCATCTCCCACCTCTCGCCAGTAGGACAAGAGGCGTGTGGCCGCCATGCGCGCCCACGCGCCTCGGCCACCTCCTGCTTCCCACCGCCTCCCGACGTCGTTCTGGACGCCCTGGACGTCGACATGCAACCCCTCTGGCTCTCTCTCACTCTCCATGTGCTCCTCCCCCTCCTCTGCTCTCTCTCCCTCTCACCACCGAACGCCACCGCCGCCGCCGTTCGCCATAGCCGCAGCCGCAGCCAACCCCACGCCTCACCGACGCGGCCACGAGCTCCGCCTCGTCCCTCTCTTCCTCCTCACCGAGCCGCTCGACGCCGGAAGCCCCCTGGATGCCGCAAGCACCGCCGTTCCCCTCGTCGGCCACCGGAGATCGTCGCCGTCGATTTGCTGCCTCCGGTGCCTCCCCAAGCTCACCGACTCGCCCGTCGTGATCTACGTGAGCTTCTGATCATCCTCCCCCTCTCCGTTCTCTCTCTGGCACGCCGTAGCCGCCACGCCCCTCTCGCCCGACTGCGCCGCCGCCTGCACTCGCCGCCGACACGACTCCGATGACCATTTGGTCCGGGCGTCGTGTCCAACATGCTCGCTGCCTCGCATAGCTGTTGTAGGTGCCACGAACGCGATACCAAGGCCACTGCAGCCCCGTAGCCAGAAACACCCGAATGCCGGCGCCGCCTCGAGCTCGTTTCCGACGAGCTCCAGCGTCCCCGCTGCTGCCGCATGCCTCCCTGGATGCGGGCAAGCCCCAGCTCCCCGCGCGTTCTCTTGGCCGCCCGTTTGGTCGCCGGAGACGCAAACCCGAGCTCCTCCGCCGTCTCTGGCATCGCCGGTGATGAGCCATGGACCAAGTCCGGCGAGGTTGACTCGTTTGACCTGGGGTTTGACCCCCCAGGGTCACTCACGCATGGGCCATGCCCCTATTTAGTTTAGGTGTGAGTTTAATTAGCACTAATTAACTTAGTTAATTAGTTGACTCACTGACAAGTGGGCCCAGGCTCTAATTAATCTAGGTTAGTGCTAACCTAACACTAACTAACTCTGTTAGTTAGTTATTACACTGACATGTGGGTCCTAGCTGTCAGGTTTGACCTGGGCTGGCGCCTTTGACCTGCTGACGTCACCCTGACGCAATGCTGACGCAATAAGTATTTTCTGTATTTATTTTTATACAGGAAATTCCAGAAAATGCTCTAAACTTCTAAAATTCATAGAAATTTAACCGTAACTCAGAATGAAATAATTTATATATGAAAAATGATCAGAAAAATCCAATCTATCCATCTGCACTGGTTTCATGCATGTTTAAGCTACTTAACCTTGCTGTTCATATCAAAACATGATAATGCACTTTATGAATTCATAGTTTGAGTTTGAATTTGAATCTTTGGTTCAAATAAGCTCAAACCTTCCTGTTCTTAGCTGCATTAGCCCAAATCACAGCATATTGCCATGTCATGATCATGCATCATATTGTGCATTGCATTGATTGTATTTCTTCTCTGTTGCCGGTATTTGCCCCCTCTCGATAGACGTGTTCCGACGATGAGTTCGATGACACCGATGAAGAGCTATATTATCTTCAGAAGTGCCAGGCAAGCAAAACCCCCTTGTTCATTCCGATACAATCCTACTCTCTCGCTCCTGCTCTCTTTTACTGCATTAGGACAACAACGATTCAACTGTTACTTGCTGCGGTAGCTGAACCCCTTTATCCTCTGCATGACCTGTCATTGCCACAGTAAATAGATGAAACCCACTAGCATGAGTAGGAGTTGTTTGAGCTCTATTGTGCCTACTCATTCATGCTTATTTGTCATGCCTACTACTGCTTAGAGTTGAGTCAGGTCTAAGTCATCGGGGATGAATCGGAGGTGTATGAACATGTCCTGCTGTGTGTGAGCTAAGTGTGTGAACACGATTTGGTAAAGGTAGCGGTGAGAGGCCATGTAGGAGTAGATGGTGGGTTGTCTCATTGTAGCCGTCCTCAGGAACTGAGTTCTGTGTTTGTGATCCATGACATAGATACTACCACGCATTGGGACCGAAACCAATGGACCCTCTCGGCTTCTTAATCACCCTTGTCCTCTGTCCAGGAGTTGCAAGTAGTTTTTGGTGTTTGTAGTATGCTGGAGGCCGTGCGCAGCGCTGACCGGAGGGGTGGGCTATGATGCGGTAGGCACGTGGCACGGTGTATCGGGCGCCCGTTTGGTGTCTCGGGAACCCTGCACACATCGTTTGGGGCTGTGAGCGAAACTCCGGCCGGATCTCCTCGCGGATGGAACCCGAATAGGCGATAAACCTGGACTAGAGACTTAGGTAGGTCGTGGCCGACACCCTCGTTGGGCTTCCGCTTGAAGGTTGCCGAGTACAAGTCGTGTAAACGGCGGTAAGTGGTGAGAGCGTGTGTGAAGAAGTACACCCATGCAGGGTTAACATCATCTATTCGAATAGCCGTGTCCGCGGAAAAGGACTTCTGGGTTGCCTGTATAGTTCATAAACAAGTGAAAGTGGATACTCTAAAATACGCAAGATAAGTGGGAGTGTTATGGATGGCGTTCTCGCAGGGAGACGGGAGCGGATCCATAGTGGTGTATTGATATGGTGAATATGTGGACTCGTGTGCGCCACCTCAAAAGAGTTACTTGCAGTCGTAGTTCAGGATAGCCACCGAGTCAAAGCTGGCTTGCTGCAGTTAAACTCCACCACCCCCTTTGTTGATAATGATGCATATGTAGTTAGTTCTGATGTAAGTCTTGCTGGGTACATTTGTACTCACGTTTGCCTATTTTATGTTTTTGCAGAGAGACTTCAGTCTCACTAGTAGTTCCGCGTGGACTTCGACGTTTAGCTTGTCACCTCGGCTACGATCTTGTGCCCTCGGCAGGATCTGGTAGTTAGTCAGGCTTCTCGGCCGTTTTCTTTTGTAGATGTCTATACTCAGACATGTTAAGCTTCCGCATGTGCTTTGACTTGTATGCTCTGAATGTTGGGTCGTGAGACCCATGTTTGTAATATCTCGCTCCTTGGAGCCTATTGAATAAATACTTGAGTCGTAAAGTTATGTTGTGATGCCATGTTGTATTTACACATATCGAGCATATTGTGTGTATGTTATTGAAATGCTTGGTATGTGTGGGATCTGACTATCTAGTTGTTTATCCTTGGTAGCCTCTCTTACCGGGAAATGTCTCCTAGTGCTTCCACTGAGCCATGGTAGCTTGCTACTGCTCCGGAACACTTAGGCTGGCCGGCATGTGTCCTTCTTCATTCCTGTGTCTGTCCCTTCGGGGAAATGTCACACGATGTATATCGGAGTCCTGTTAGCCCGCTATAGCCCGGTTCACCGGAGTCCTGCTAGCCCAGTGCTACAGCCTGGATTCACTCGCTGATGACCGACACGTTCGATGCTGGGTCATGGATGCATGTCCCTGTAAGTTTGTGCCACTTTGGGTTCACGACTAGCCATGTCAGCCCGGGCTCCTTATCATATGGATGCTAGCGACACTATCATATACGTGTGCCAAAAGGCGCAAACGGTCCCGGGCAAAGGTAAGGCGACACCCGTGGGAATACCGTGCGTGAGGCCGCAAAGTGATATGAGGTGTTACATGCTAGATCATTGTGGCATTGAGTCGGGGTCCTGACAGGCATGCATAGAGGGTGCGCGGATGGCTCTTGCCCGTGTCAAAACATATTGGGCAGGTATGGAGGCCATCGATATTGCATCCCGGGGTCCGACGGAAGGCCAGGACCCGGCCGAGCACTATTTTGAACAGGTCTTAGAGGGCGACCGTTTAATAGAGGCTCAGTGCTCGAAGATTATCATGTTCGAGTGACATATATCTCAGTTGTAAAGACAATGCTATTTTCATTATAAAGGTTGTATTTATACTTTTGCCCGAAAGTACTGTAGTGCCTCCTGTGTGGCCGTTTATGTATGTATATAACCTGAAAGTTTGCAGTCGTCGGCTTCAGCCCCCACGCATATAATGTGGGGGTTTTCGAAAAAGGCGTGTAATCACACTTGCTCCAACGTCTTGGTCCATTAAGGAGGTGATCGCACGTCGAACTAGGCAACCAGACTATATAGCTTTAACACTTTCACTTAGCCATAGGAGTTTGACAGTGGGGCTACTATATAGCCCCTGGTACTTCCACGTTCATCCGAATATGATGCGCGTACGTACATGACCGGGAAACCAGCCCTTCGTTAATGCGGAGGAATCCCGAAGATTCTGCTAAGTCATCGAGTGGTTCACCAGTCTCTCGCTGTATCATGACAGTCAGTTTTTGGCTTTCTCTACTGAGGTGCTCATCCGGAATAACCAGCGCACAATCACAGTAGTTCTCCTTTGGCCGCCTTAGCCGATAAAACTAAACGTAAGGTAGCAAAACCCAGGAGCCGGGCAAACCCAACATTTGACCAAAGACATGATTCTGAGCTGATGCATATAAGGCCAAACTCGCGACGCCGAACACTCTTGAAGGTATTCGGACTTTGTAATATATACTGGGCTGAGTAACGCCCTCGAGAATGAACCCCGAATTTCTAGGTACGTGCATTAATCTGTCGTGGAGAAATGCAATAACGCCAGTATCCCTCTTGGGTTTGTTAAGTACCCGGGGGATGTCAAGCAACAAGAGACATTAAAGAAGGTTTACACAGGGGCTTAATCTAAAGAGAAACCTTTGAGCGGGGCCCTACTACACGTCTGCGCCTTTGTCTTCGTTGTGCCGTATCTTGGAAGGGTGTAGCACGATGGTCATTTGTAAAAAAGGAAAAAAAAACCATGTAAAAGAGTCTGGTGTAATCGGAGGGAAGTTGGTTATTCTCAATGAATCATTAAAATACAATATATTATTATATTAATAGAGTCAAGCCGAACTGTGGGCTTTTTTACATGCGGGCAGCCCCTAGCACCGCTTATGGGGGTATATCCATAGACCCAAGCTCAGGTTTATCTGGGATGTTACAACCGGTGGTGCACTGGACTCGTCTAACCGTATCCGTGGTTTTAACGACCGGTCATGTATTCTGGTTGGAGAGGTTGCTCAGTGTTCGGCTGCGAGAGCCGCCACATATTCTTCCGCATATAAGGAACGCTCTGTGTTTCCGTTAACTGTGTTGACGCCATGTGGACCGGGCATCTTGAGTTTAAGGTAGGCGTAGTGCAGTACTGCGTTGAAGCGAGTGAAGGCCGCTCTTCCAAGTAGTGCGTGATAGCCGCTTCGGAATGGAGCAATGTCGAAGATTAATTCTTCGCTTTTGAAGTTGTAGGGAGAACCGAATATAACCTCTAGTACTAGAGAGCCCGTGCAGCGGGCCTCAACACCTGGTATTACTCCTTTAAAGGTAGTATTACTTTGGCTGATTCTTGACGGGTCTATCCCCATTTTGCAGACAGTGTCCTAGTATATCAGGTTAAGACTACTGCCGCTGTCCATAAGGACTCAGGTGAGATGGCATCCGTTAATTATTGGGTCGAGCACCAAGGCAACCGATCCTCCGTGCCGAATACTAGTCGGATGATCCCTGCGATCAAAAGTGATCGGGCAGGCCGACCAAGGGTTGAATTTGGGGGCAACGGGCTCTACAACATATACGTCTTTGGGTGCGCGTTTGCGCCTTCTCTTTGGTATATGAGTTGCGTAGATCATATTCACTGTTTTGACTTCTGGTGGGAATTTTTTCTGTTCCCCAGTGTTCGGCTGGGAGGCTCATCCTCGTCTTCACTTGGTGTCTCCCTTCCTTTGTGTTCGGCGTTTAGCTTGCCGGCCTGCTTGAAGACCCAGCATTCTTTGTGGGTGTGATTTGCAGGTCTTTCGGGGGTGCCATGAATTTGACATAATCTATCTAGAACCTTGTTTAGGCTGGACGGTCCCTCTCTGCTGCCTTTAAATGGCTTTTTCCGTTGACCGGGTCGAGAGCCCCTGAATCTAGCGTTGACCGCCGTATTATCTGGACTGTCTTCATTGTTTTGATGCTTGTTTTTACTGCATCGCGGCTTTCTGTTGCCATCCCTAATTTCGGATGTGCCTAGGTCACTGGTGCCTCTACGGGCCAACCAGCTGTCCTCTCCCACGCAAAAGCGGGTCATAAGGCTTGTTAGGGCCGCCATTGTCCTTGGCTTTTCTTGGCCGAGGTGTCCGGCGAGCCATTCGTCTCGGATACTGTGCTTGAAAGCCGCTAAGGCCTCGGCATCTGGGCAATCAACGATTTGATTCTTCTTAGTGAGAAATTTGTTCCAAAGCTTACGGGCTGACTCTCCGGGTTGTTGGATTATGTGACTTAAATCGTCTGCATCCGGAGGTCGGACATAGGTCCCTTGAAAATTTGCCCTGAAAGCATCCTCAAGTTCCTCCCAACTTCCAATTGAGTTTTCGGTGAGGCTTTTCAACCAAAGCCGAGCTGGTCCTTTCAACTTGAGGGGCAGATATTTGATGGCGTGGAGATCATCTCTGTGAGCCATGTGGATATGAAGGATAAAGTCCTCAATCCAGACCCCAGGGTCTATCGTTCCGTCGTATGGCTCTATATTCACGGGTTTGAATCCCTGTGGAAATTCATGATCCAGCACTTCATCGGTGAAGCACAGGGGGTGTGCAGCACCCCTGTAATTGGATGTGTCATGGCATGCTATCGACGGTTGTTGTGTTCGAGGTTGATTCCGAACTGGTATTCGATCAATATGATGGTTTTGGTGGCTATGATCTTGCGCCGGAGCACGTCCTCTAGATCCATAGATGGACCTGGTCGCACCGGCCTTTTTGTCCAGGAGCTCACATAAATCGTGTGCTGACTTGTATGTGGCATCATTAGCCGCTCTGTCGCAGCCATGAGTTGGTCGGTCCGGCTGATCGGCCGTATTATTCTTTGGCGGAATGGGCTCTATGGCCTCGTCATCGAATTCGGACAGCAGCTTGCGCTTTGAGTAGCTCTTTGTGTGGCGATCGTTGCCGTATTTTTCTTCTGTGTCTAGCACTTTGTTCCATCTGCGGTTGAGCGTATCCTGCGCACCTTTAAGCCTTTGCTTCTGCTTCTTCAGGCTCCTCGCGGTGGCCATAAGCCTTCTGTGGAGGTTCTCTTGTTCCAAATGTTTTCCGGGATGAATGCATCATCATCCGGATTGTCCTCCTCTTCAGAGGCAGGTTGATGAGTTTTACACTCAGGATCGTCGTGATTGGACATCTGCTCCAGGGTATGCTCGGTGTCCCCTGGCTCGTCCTGCTCCATCGCAGGGTCCATGGGGTCGTCGTTTCCTTTGGAGTCGATCGGGGTGTTATTTTTCCTTGCGTTGTTGTCGCTATTTTTACTCTGGCTGGATTTAGAGCGGCGCCTGCACCGTCATTTTGGTTTCTGCTCAAGGGGATTGTCCTATGTCGCATCCTTTTTGTCTTCGATGTTTTCCTTGGGTGTATCCACCATGTATATATCATATGATGAGGTGGTTGTCCAGCGCCCCGTGGGCGGTGGTTCCCATTCATCTCCAGCATCGTCGTCCATACCGTCGATGTCTTCGGAGTTGAAGTCAAGTGTGTCGGTTTAAGTCATCGACAGTGGCTATTAAGTGGGTGGTGGGTGGGTAGAGAATTTCTTCGTCGTCCGCATCCCACTCGAGCCGGACATAGTTCGGCCAAGAGTCTCCTGCTAAAGAGAGAGACCTCAATGAATTTAGCACGTCACCCAAGGGTGAGTGTTGAAAGATATCCGCGAAGGTGAACTCCATGATCGGTGCCCAATCGGATTCGATAGGCACGGACGCGCGCGGTTCAGAACCTAAGACCGGAGACGAGTTCGGGGATCCGGTGACACAAACCTCTTTAGAGGTGGAGTCTGTGTTCGGCTCCAACGCCGATGAGTCGACGGCCTCCGTGGCGGGGTCCATCCACCCGTCCTCGGATGGCGCGAGCTGCTCCAGATTAGGGGTCGGGGTAGCCGCATGTGCGATATCCCGAACACCGTCCAATGGCAGATCTAAGTCATTCACGTCGTAACAGTTCGGCGCTCCTGACGTAGGCTCAAACCCGTCGAAGATCAAGTCTCCGCGGATGTCGGCGATGTAGTTTAAGCTTACAAACCTGACCTGATGGCCAGGGGCGTAGCTGTCGACCTGCTGCAGACGGCCAAGCGACTTGGCCTGCAGTACGAAGCCGCCGAATATGAAGATCTGTCCAGGGAGGAAAATCTCACCCTGGACGGCATCGTTGCTGATGATTGGAGGAGCCATCAAGCCTTATCGCGACGACACAGTGGAACTCTCAATGAAAGCACCAATGTCGGTGTCAAAACCAGTGGATCTCGGGTAGGGGGTCCCGAACTGTCCGTCTAAGGCTAATGGTAACAAGAGGCGGGGGGCACGATGTTTACCCGGGTTCGGGCCCTCTCGATGGAGGTAATACCCTACTTCCTGCTTGATTGATCTTGATGATATGAGTATTACAAGAGTTGATCTACCACGAGATCGTAGAGGCTAAACCCTAGAAGCTAGCCTATGATTATGATTGTTCTTGTCCTACGGACTAAACCCTCCGGTTTATATAGACACCGGAGGGGGCTAGGGTTACACAGAGTCGGTTACAGAGAAGGAGATCTACACATCCGAATCGCCAAGCTTGCCTTCCACGCAAAGGAGAGTTCCATCCGGGCACGGGACAAAGTCTTCAATCTTGTATCTTCATAGTCCAACAGTCCGGCCAAAGTATATAGTCCGGCTGTCCGAGGACCCACTAATCCAGGACTCCCTCACTCGCTGCCGCAGTATGGGCAGATCCCGGCCGTCGGCGCCCTCCTAGTAACATCCCGACAACCCTCAGGTACAGCTTCCTACGGCCTTGCTCCACTACCCATCCTCCCACGTTGCTGCATGTGGATCTTCTTTAGTTGTTTGCTTAAAATGTATCTCGGCCCATGTACTTTCCATCTTGCAATGTCGTCCTCAAACCATTTTTGATAAACCACCATGTGCTATCTTTCCCTTATTACATGGAATATGCTTCTTTTTTGTCGGTGTATGTGTCTTCAACTCGTGTTATTGGGCAGTAATTGTTTCCTTTCTACCTCCTTTTGCAAACAGGGCTATCCATTTTCACCTCGTTGCTATTGCGACCTTTTGGTGAACTGCACAAATCACTTTTTTCTTAAGAGTGTTTTGTGCAGTTCCGCCAAAATGTCACACGGGCAACATTTTTTCATTTCTGTGGGACTGCAGAAAGGGATATTGGATTTGCTATCCTCCTCATCCAACTCCGTGCCTAATCTTCTCCAACAAGTAGTTAGTCCTAAAGAGAGATCGTAGAGGTGATCGGCTTCTATTTGTGTGTGTTATGTTTCATCATCTAGTTCCACTATTGTTGTAATCACATTGATTGGATATCTTTGCAAACAGGGATGGTTCGCTCGATTTTAGTGGAGTTGTGCAAAATGATCGGATTGTGGTGTCCTCCATACACCTCTTTTTTGGCTACAGAGCTGGGTGAAACTAGCTGCCAAGCAATGAACACTATGCCAAGGAAATGGAGCCATGCCAACGAACAACATCAATCAATTATATATTTTTCTTTATGTGTACACCTTCGCACAACTTTGTCTTCAGTTGTGATGTGAATATTGGCGCCGATCTGCGAACCATTGAGATGCATTAGCAGCCATGGTAGTTTCATTTGTATTTGATGGAACATTGTAACAAGATAATCTTGAGGCAAGACACATGAATCCTAAGTTGAAGCCTTCTTTTTCATGCGGGAACCAAAGTTGAAACCTTCATAGCATCACAGTACAATTTCATTAAAATTATGCGTACATATAAACAAATGATGAAGGATTGATAGCAATGCCAGAAACAATTCAACTTTGTTTCACCGACATGTGGGACATCCTTCATCCGGCTCCATCTGCTATGCAGCAATATTGAGTGCACAACTGCAGGGAAAGAATCACCCCGGTCATTGCACTGTAGTAGTAATGACTAGTGAGCAGTGAAATCACAGAGCCTTACCTTCGCCACAGTAAGTTGCTCGGACGAAGCAACCATCATTTCTCTGTTCCTTGAATCCGCTGGTACTCCCATATTCCCAGACTAATAAGTTGCTCGGGCGAATCAACCATCACTTCACCTTTCCCACAGTAAGTACTAGTACCTCCTTTTTTTACTCTAGAAACAACCACACGCGAATATTGGACGGTAGTAGCACAGCAACTGAATCAAAAATCAGAACCAACCAATGAACTACTACTACTGGTGAGCATTTGCAAGTATATACATGGACAGACGGAGTACATGATACGTACTAGGAAATGCTCACCAGTGGTAGTAGTTCATTGGTTGGTTTCAATTTTTGATTCAGTTGATGTGCTGCCACCGTCCATATTCACGTGTGGTTGTTTCTAGAATAAAAAAAGGAGGTACCCCTACTTATGTTACTCCCACTACGCCTAGTCTAAGGTTAGTAGGTGACCTTGCGCTTGTCTCTTCGCCTCTTCTGGAAGTCGATGTTCTACAGTAGTACTTCTGGCAATCTGACACTAAATGAACTGCTGCACATCCACCGCTTATAAGCAAAAGTTCCTCCTCGTGTTGTGAGCCACCGAGCCCGCGTTGGCAAGGGAGAAGGCATAGTAAGCAAGCTTCTCGTCGTTCTGCAAGTTGACGGGACAAATCAAAGTTATTTAGTACGTACTCTCAAATGGGCTATCACTGACTACGTGCTCTATTCACATGCCATCGAGGAGAAAAAATATTGCGTAGTAGGTGCCATCGAAGTGCAGAACTCACTTACGCACTGCTTATCTGATTATTTCCATTTTCTTGCATGACACGTGCACCTTGATGATAGATGTCTCACGTGTTGGCAAAAGGATGAACAAAGCTCACGTAAAAAAAGAGAGTCGAAGAACATACATTCCCGACGACCGAGAAGGAGGAACCTCGCGGTGGAGTGTCTTCAAGGAACCTTGCGTGTTTTCCCCTGACTTTTGCCGTGTGCCCACCTATAAACAAATAAAAGAACACGAACTCTTCGCTAACCACTAGAGACGATACATCAAGATGCTAAGTTGAAGATGTTTTGTAGTTTATATTGATAACCACGCAACAAGCCAGACATGTACAGGATGCATGCAGCCATGCATGTACACACGCCAACGCACTAACTCCACCCGATCCAACTCATGCACACACGCACACAGCATGGAGCACACAACGCACGTACACAACACGTGCATGCACACACACACTCGGTCCCAGAATGCACGTGAATAACACATGCATGCGCACACACTCGGCTGCATGGAGGCGTGCGCCATCTGCGCGACGTCCGGTTTGTCGTGCTACGGCTAAGCTCGCACACAACAGCGGCTATGCATCTCTTGCAGCACCTCTTTGCCATCGTTGCTCAACAACTAGTCGGAGACAAAGACGACCGCTACCTCGGCCTTAGAGCTACTAGCACCAATGGAAAAACACGCACGCTGCACGCACACGAGCATGTATGGAGTGCCCACGACGTGGTGCGTCCCTAGTCGCCTCTACTCCTTCTACGCACGTTGTCTATCAAGGCGGCTGCATTCCTAATGATGATGCGGTTGCACGTTGTCACCACATATATGTTACTATAGAGGTAGTAACATAGACTAGTGGCATATGCATGAAACTACTAGTGAGTACGGGAGCACATGATATTTCCCCATCCGGACCAATCCCAAGTTGGCTTCTCACCTTCTTGGCCCAACAAACCCCCCCTCCCGCGCGTGCTTCCCGCCCTGCAACAGCTGAGCCCACCGCTACACATTGATGGCAAGTCAGGGCGACGCGACCTCTCACTGCTTTTGCCGTTGAAGCGGCGCGCCGACCAAGGGCACCGCCCGCTCCACACCCGGCATTTTAGACTACACAGTGGAGAGTAACTTTAGAGCAAGTACTACAATTAGATGACATAAACATGCTATAAGGATTTAAATATAGTATTTGTGCTTAGTTGAAGGAGAGAGAAGAGGAGAGAGAAGAGAAGCGGGTTGTAAACTTGTAACCGGTTGTAGCAGGAGCCCCAACATACTTTGTGAGACAAAAGGTGGGGCCGTTATTAATGATATAGTATTTATACTAAAGGGACTAACAGATGCCTTAATTACTCAGTTTTTTTGAGACAAACCTTGGTGGGGCTATTATTGACCTGGACGTGGGGTTTGGGGGCCAAAGGCCTACTATTATACTAGGTCTTACTCGCATGACCGACCTGACATGCTCTACCCTAGCCGCCGTTGTATTATATGGTTTTGCACCATTCCAGATCTTAGCGCGGCCACACAATTCTTCTCCAACCCTCCTTCCGGCGTGCACCGCGAGAAGGGACAACAGTCCTCTGAACCCCGCCTTTCATGATCCTGTACGGGAGAGGGACGATCAGGTTTTTGGGGAGCACACTCCTGTGACTACTGCCAGCGACGACTTCCTCGACGATAGCCTTCTTCCCCGACCTCGGTAACCTCTTCATCAACGACATGAGTGACAACATCAACCACATCAGTTGTGCTCCCGTTGTACAGTATGTGATTCTGTCCTCCTGGTTTAGTCCGCATCATTACTTTGATGTTTGCAATTGTCGTCATGATCTATTTACTGCTGATTCGGATTAAATCTCATAGTAAATTGCTCATATATTCAACAATCCAATCCAAAAACATGATTATAGGCAATTTACTCCGAGTGGTTTTCCTGCGCTTTTGAAGCCGCCTACTTTTAAGGGGGTGCAATATAAAAGGTGGCGCACAAGAGCAGTATATTGGTTTCAGATCATGTACTGCTATGACGCCCCTAAGGGTAAGCCTGAGGGCAATCTTAATCCTACACAGCAGGAAGCTTTTGAGAACATGGAAACCCTCTTCAAAGCCACCCTACTGAGTGTTCTTGACGATTCCATTGTGGACTCATATATGTCATTTGACAGCGGCAAAGACATGTTGGCTGCGCTCGAGGCCACATTTGGGGCCTCGGGCGCTGGCAATGAGTTGTGCGTCATGGAGCAATTCTGTGACTACAAGATGACTGAGGAGCACTCTGTTGTTCAGCAGATTCATGAGATACAGTCACTCTCTAAGGAACTTGAGTACTTTAAGTGTGTGTTGCCGGACAAATTTGTTGCTGGGAACATCATTGCCAAGCTTCCACCTTTGTGGAACGGTTTTGCTACTTCTCTGAAAAACAAGAGACATGAGTTTTCTGTTTTGGATCTCATTAGCACTCTTGATTTTGAAGAGAAGACGAGAGCAAAAGACACACGTGCTCGGGTCGCTGAGGGGGCTTCTAGTGCCCACATGGTACATGAGAAGAACTTCCAGCCCAACCAGCCCCAAAACAACAAGAACAAATCTCAAGGGAAAGGCAAGTTTGATGCAAAGAACAAGCCGTCACATTCTACCAACTTCAAGAAGAATTCTCATAACGGGAAAGGATACAAACCTCAATTTTGGTAGCACCGCACAAAATTTATATGGCTGCATCTACCTGCTGTCAGCTAACCTCATGGTGCTCCAGGTATTCCTACATTCGTAACTAGGTACAATGACCATCGCAAGATGAAATAAGCTTATTCGTATGTTGACCTGCTGGTTGCAGTGTGGAATGATCCTGTCATGCGTGGAGGAGCAAACAAGCAGTGCAGCCGAAGGTGGAAATCAACCAAGGACTTATGAAAATATATATAATCTTCCTCAGGCAGGTCAGTATCCCCTTCGTCTAGATGATCGTGTTTTGTCATGCCGAGCTATTGATATGTGCTACTATTTTGCAACACCGTTTAAGTATAGCTACTGTTTTCCTATCTTTTTCAGATTTAGGACAATGAAGATGATTTTAGGGGAACTGCACAATATGGACTCATCTTGAGTCATCTCTATTGCCTCATGTGTTTGCTGCAAATGTGTCAGCATCAATTGCAAGATGAGGCAGCTAGCTAGCTGTGGAGTTGCCAACATGCTCAAAGTGCTCGCAACATTGAGAAGAAACAAGCATGGCCAGAAAATTAATGCGTGCGCAGGGAGGCCCTTTGCTCAGAGAAGCATCGACCGATTTTCTTTATTTCCACACCTTCTCACGGCTTTGTATTGGTCATAGTATGGTGAATCATTGAGATGCATAAACATGTTGAACTTTTGTTCTTCTGAATGCTAGTACGCATACCGTATCTTCTGAAGCTTGGTTTAATGTGAGTGTCTGCATCTAGTACCGCATCCTCTAATTTGGTGGATGCCAAGTTGAAAAAGGTTACCAATGAGTAGCCATAAGCTGGAGGCCTCTCTTTTTTTCTTTTGAATGGGCAATAAGCTGGAGAGTGTCTTGGGCTGCCTCTAGCACAAGGCCCTCCAGTACAAAAACAAGTAGCCAACTAGGCCTATACAAAAGTCTATCCATCTTAAAGCCCATTTTTTTGTTTTTTTCGAGGAGAAGCCCATATTTCTTGAAGAGGGGGCGATCCCAGTAAAACCCTCCTTCCTCCTCGCTTCCACTTATACTCCCTCTGTCCGGGTTTATTAGGCCAATGAGCCAATTGCTAAGACCAAGAAGATGCACACAGAGAAAATAAATCTCCTTAATTTACTCCATAACCACCCTATTAAATAGGCCTAGTAACAAACCAGGCGCATGTAGTGGCCGGCGGGCACATGCATCCTGCATGCATCGCCAGTCAGCCAAGTCCATGCGCCAGCTCCAATGCAGCAACGCAAAAGAAGAGAGTGATTCTTGAGAAAAAGCGAGTAGTTAGTGCAGCGAGCCTTATAAACACGAACAGCTCGCTCTCCTGCTTCCGTCTCCCCCCAATTCCCCCCGCTCCCCAATCTTCCTCACTCATCCAGAAAACCCCCTCTCACCTTCTTCCCCACTCATACAGAAAATGCCTGCTCCTCTTCTTCCACTCCTACAGAAATCCACAGCCCTCCTTCTTCCCCACTCGCACTGTCACTAGGCTCGTCTCTGGCTACTCTGCTCAAACCCATGAGCTCAGCGTGACGCCTACAAGGAAAATGGGGTCGGCTGGCCCCAGCGCCAAGAAGATGAGGCTCCCTCCAGCGGCGACGCCGGTTGTAGATCCCGCACCTAGTAGCGCGGGGAGTAGCGGCGAGCCCTCCCCCACCCACCCACCCACCCACCCGGATCTGAGGAACCGGTAGAATCTCCGGTGGACCGCATCAGCGATCTCCCAGACGTCATCCTTGAGGAGATCATCTCGCTTCTCCCCACCAAGAATTGCTGCCGCACACAAGTCCTCTCAACTCGGTGGCACCCTCTATGCCGCATCGAGCCCCTCAATCTTGATTGTCGTCAAATACCTGTCCTTCTTGAATTTGATATCCTTAGAGCCATCGTCTCCTCCCACCAGCAGGGCCCCGTTCAATGTCTCTGCATCCCGACACGCTACCTTCTATCCATACCCGGCATGGTGGACGCTTGGCTGACATCCCCTGAATTCGGAAAACTCCAGCAGTTTGAGTTGTACCATTACCACAAAAGTTTCATACCATGAACACACCAAGAATTCATGCCCACACCACCGTTGTCCATCTCCTGATTTTCCTCCTCTCTCCACACCGCCACCTTCGCTTGATGCCATCTACCAGACGATCTGGTACAAATGCTTCGACTCCCACTACTAAACAAACTTCCGCTTGTGGTGGTTTATCTGTCGGAGGCCTCACTGTGCAGCATCATCCACTCCAGTTGCCTTGCCCTGGAGCGCTTGCTGATTGTTTTGGGAATAGAAATCCATATCAATTGTCTCCAAATAAAGTCGCCTCACCTTAAAAGCATTGGAATTTGTTTTGAAGGGGACATCAGCTCATCATCGAAGATTCCACTTCACTTCAAAGGTTGCTCCTTGATAATTGTTATAGACCTTCACAAATAACTGTCGTCTCTGCGCCCAAACTGGAGACCTTGGGTGTAATTCGTGACATGTTTAATGATCACAAGGAGTTGCTGTTTGGCTCCTCACTTTTTTAGGTACCGTATATTATCATCTATAGATTTGTAATCATAAGCTACATTTTTCATTTGTGTGCATAAGTTTATATCATCTTGGAGTACACTTTGGGTACTAATATTATGTTATATGCTCAATGAAGAGTTTGTCCATTGATAGCCTATCAATGCTGCTAGATTCTGTCAAGATCATATATATCAGAATGTTTGGTTTTGATCTGAACATAATTATTGGCTTGTTGCGATGCTTTCGATCTCTGGAGAATTAATATATAGAGGTGATGATTTCATGCACATTGAAAGCCCATATATATTGTACTAAAATTAACTGTTCAGCTGTCGTTCTTTCGACATACTCTTTTTTCAGACCTTAACTGTTTTCAATCTTCATGTCTACTTAGGCACAACCACATGGAGCAAAACATATAACCAATCGGTGGCGTAATAAGCACCATGATTTTCTCAGTTCTCATGGCATTCGTTTGAGGACAATAACGATGGAAGGATATGCATCCAACCAGGCAAACAGAAGCTTTGTCACATTCTTCTTGTTGAATGCGAGGTTATTATTGTCCATGAGGCTTAATTTTTACCACAAGAGATTTCTCACTGACGGACACGTTGAACAGCAAAAAAAGAAGTTTCAGGTGGACAAATGGGCTTCTAAACATGCTCAGCTTCTATTTACAACAAGTTGTAGTCATCCTGAAATAAAAAAAAATTCACAAGATGTTGATTTTAAGGATCAGACCGATCCATTTGTTTGTGACTGCAAAAAAGAGTGGTTGGGTTAGATGTTACTGCCATGTTAAATCTGGGTTTTGTCTAAAAATTCGATAAACAATTAATCATCGGGCTTTTTGTACCATTTGTATGCTTGAGTTGCATGTCGTTGCCCTCGTACTCCCCTCCACCTGCCACTACACTGCCGCATCTTCAATGGCTGCTGTTCGTTCCCGTTCGAGGCCTCACCGTCGTTCTTTGCCCATGGTTCGCTCGCTGTGCCCGCCGCCGTCTGGCGTTGTCAACATGGTCAACAACCAAGAGGAATCAAGAGATGGTTGTACGTGGAGAGGTTGACAGTAGGGACCCACCAGGGTCATTGCATTTCGCAAGCAGGTGCCTCGTTATTACAAGCCAAAAAAATGCTTCCTCCTAGTTGTTTGACAATTAGGTCCCACCCCATTGTCAATGTAGTCGATAAATGAGAAAATTACACAACGAGCGGATAACACCAGGGACCCGGCAGCTCGTCCAGTTTTTTTTTTAGTTTCAGAGATGAAGCTCAACTGCGCGTTGTGCGGGGCTTGTGGCCCGTCTAGCCCACACTTACGCTTTTACTTAAGCACATGACGAGCCCAGTTGATATATTTTTTTTCTTTCTGAAAATGGCTAGCCCAGTTCTTTTTTTTGGAGAACTAGGAAACATGCCCATGCGTTGCAACGGGAGAAAATAAATCACCCCCATACACACACTCGATGACATCAAGAAATCATACGATATCTTTCATAATGTCATACGAGAAACAACATGATAAGTGATGTTGTGCACAAATATAAAGGTGGGATGATTTTTTGAAGTAACTAAAGTTGTGTCCAATTGATTAGAAAACAAAAATATCTATCTACTTGCCGGTATCAATTCACGTTTTTTTGTGGTGTTCCTCCTTAATGATACCTAATAAATAATGCATTACCCGTAAAAAAAGAAATAATGCATTAGGCTGAAAATAGCAAATTACACTTTAGTACACAATGATAGCACGTGCATAGGAGCATCTTAGATATCTCCATCAAAAATAATCAATCTATAAGGACATGTATAACGAATAGGCATTTTCGAATTCCCCATATAGAGAAAAGTATTTAATTAAAGTTGGAACATAAGAATAATTTTCGAAATGGTTATCATGCAGATAATATCATATCTGGAATGTACACATTTTTTGAGTGATTATCGTATATAACTTTCTAAATTTAAAGTTAGGATTTGAAAGATATGAATAAATTTTTAAATACTTGAATCTGCCAAAAAAAGTTTAAGAAGAAAATGGCTGGGCCGAAATTGGAAAATTGTGTAGCCCATCAGATAAGATGGCACTTGGGCGAGGCTATTCTATCTTCCGCTCACAGAAATCAAGAGAAAACAAAATAAAAGTGGGAGAAGTGGGGATCGAACTCAGGCCGGCTGCGAGGGAGTGCAGGTCTCCAACCAGTAAGCTACAAGTGTGCTTGTCGTTTGCAAAGGAATTAGCAAGATACCCATGCTACGCTACGGGATCAAAAATGATAGGTGGACTTAAGTTATAGTCAAGATCTAGTATACGCTACTAATGGCTACCAAGACATTGATCAAAGAGACAATATATTATTGATAGGTGCGCTCAAACATATGGTTTCCCATCAATAAATCTCTTTGTCCAAGCTAAACTATTCTTTGGGGGAACAAAAGTATAAAAGGTAAAAAAACAGAAGGTGAGCCTTACAAGATCTAATGCGTAAAATATAGTGCTACAAAATCAGGTCTTCATTGTGCACTGCATTACCAATGAAAGATAACATATGATTTTATTTCTTAAAACCAATAGTCTCAAGAAACACATGTGCCTTGACACGACAAACGCGTCATCATGAAGTTGTGTCACGGAAAATTAACAGTGTAATCAATTTTTTATTAAGCTTAGATACGCAAGAATAGGACAACAGTAACATGATATCTCCCCCTGCCACAAAGTAGAGTATCAAAGACTATCTCCCATCACTATATAAAATCGTATTATCCAACTTTTCTACAAAGCAGCGCCTCCACAAGTGCAGGAAATGGGAAACTTTCAGGCTCTGCTTCACCCTCTCAGTGCACCACACATCTCCACTCCACTGACCTCTACCAATACAGAATTATTACTTTAATAACAAAATTATCATTGTCCATGTTTTACAGTCTGAAACAACACATATATATATTGGAACACAAAATGTATACACATGATTTCCCCTGTATCATATAGGTGCCTTGGTATATGTTACAAATAAATGGTCAACATACATCAAGAAACTGGAGGCAATGGTCCTGGCAGGAAACCTTTGTTGTATACATATCATTGGATTACTACTTAGTTGAACAAATTTCACCCGCTTCTTACATTAAATAAAGCAGGAGTTGACTATAACACGAGGAAAACCAAAGTCACCTACTGCCTGCTACTGCTTGCTACTTGAGCACAACAACAAAAAATGTTCTGACTATATTCTTGGAGAACTGTGCACTTAGTAAGATCAGGATCTCTTGAGTACATTTTACCATATTTCGGTTATCTTATAAAAATATCATGCTAACGCTAATGCTTATTATAATTACCTTCCTTGGTGAGAAACACTTTCCGTAAAAAAATACCAACTGGCTTAAAAGAAAGCATAATCACTTTAGGCTAGCTCTTATGATACGAGGTGTTGGAATGATTACATGTGGAACTTTATCTAACAAATACGACTACTGATAAAAAAAAAATATCATCCTCACCCATGTCATTAATAAGTTATTGTGCAAACAGTTGCCGCTATAGTCATCGTTGCAGCAGTAACTGTGACACAACACCTTGCAGGTTCCTACATTCCCCGTGCTCGCCCATCTTTGTGTCACTATCATGCATCTCGCCCTTTCTGAGGCAACCCCAAAATTCAGAAGTAGCTGAGCCCGACAATGCAAATTTCTTTGAGAAAATTCAGAAGTACAAAACCCCTACACACATCAAAATTGACCGAACACTCCTGCCTCCTCCCCTTCCACCGTAGCCCCAGCCCCCACCATCTCCACCACGTCCCCCTCTTCCTCGCCATCCCCTCCACCCGCTCCTCCATCTCTTGCGATTCCACTCCCCGCAAGTACGCAGCCGGCGCTGTCTGTGCCCCAACACCTCTCATGCTTCCTCCCTTGCTGCATCATTCCTCCACCCACCGCCCCCACCACCTCCTCGTCATCACCATCTCATCTGCATGCCCCCCGTCTCCTCGGACACCGACCTCCACAAGTATGCCGCTGGCTGCGCGCTGCTCATCCTCACCATCGACGCGCTCCGCGGTATGTTCTGGTGTGATGCACATGGACGTGCTCTGCTCAACTACTGCCTTTCATTCCCCAAACCTCATTCTGCCTATCATGTCATTTCTCAAATTCAAAATTTTCACCCAAATCTGTGTGTCCAGGTGGAATTATCTAGAAAAATAAAGTGGGAAATCAGACGGGACTCAGTCTACTTGAACTACATCCCAAGAGTTTATGAGAGACATAGGAGCTTTTACAGCATACATTGTACCTTGACAAAGCATCAGAAGGCGAAGGGCAGTGAGTCCGACCTCCACACTCCGGCGTGTTGCCCCATCCTAGTGAAGAGATAATAAAATCAATGTACGAATCAAATAGCTAAAACTTGGAGCTTCAAGTAATGGATTTGGTTCACTTAATTGTTCAATCAATAGCAAAGTTATAACCTGACAGAACCATACGCCTCCCCTGGCAGCAGTCTAACACCTTTACCCCTCGTCCTTGGACACCACATTCGAACAACCGCCAATCAGAAATCCGATGTGTGAACTCCTCCACTGTGTGCCCCCTGTACGGTGCCCAACCGCCTCGTCAGCGCACAATACAGCAGCATCCTGATCGCCGCTTGCCTCCACCGCCAGGATGCTCGCAAGTGCAACTACAATTTACTAATAGCTAGAGCAACTACGCGTGCTTTAGTTTACACAATACAGGCAAAGAAAAAAGTGTGTACAACCACATATAATTCAATGGAAAGGGAGGCACCAAAAGATCTGTTCGTACTGAAAATTAGGTGCCTTGCTAGACTGTACATGCAAAATTCGACAAGTATCCAATTATTAGTTCTAAACAGACTGTTCTTTAGAACCGGTTCAAGGCACGAACCAGGACCAATGAACTGGCCTGGGGAGAGGGCTTTTTCGTGTAAAACATTAAAAGCAAAAAAGAATTTTCATAAAGCAAACAAAAAAAGCAAAAAAGAAAAGAAAATAAATAAGTAGAAACAAAATAAACTTTAATAAAGTAAAATAAACAAACTTTAATAAAATAAATAAAAATAGCAACAGTAAGTAGAAACAAAATAAAATAAAAAAGCAAAAAAAGAAAGAATTTTCATAAAATAAATAAAAAACAAAAAAGAAAAGGAAATAAATAAGTAGAAACAAAATAAACTTTAATAAATAAGTAAATAAAAAGAATTTTCAAAACATTAAAAGCAAAAAGAATTTTCATAAAGATTTTTTTTGTTAGAAACTTTAATAGCAAAAGGA